>NW_027327587.1:300000-389933 GCF_047675955.1 Chlorocebus sabaeus | reverse complement strand
GTTTTGCACTCCTCTGAGTTCGCACTCTCCTGAGTGAGGACTCCCCTGAGGGGGCACACCCCTGAGTGTGTGCTACCCTGTGATTTCAATCCCCTGAGTTTGCACTCTTTTGAGTGAGGACTCCCCTGAGTGTGCACTCCCCTGAGTGTATGCTCACCTGAGCGTGCACTCCGCTAAGGGTGCGCTCCCCTGAGTGAGCAATCCCCTGTGTGTGCACTCCCATGAGTGTGCGCTCCCCTGAGTGTGCTCTCCCCAGTGTGTGCGCTGCCCTGAGTGAGCGCTCCCCTGAGTGCGAACTCACCTGAGTGTGCACTCGCCTGGGTGAGGACACCCCTGAGTGTGCCCAACCCTGAGTGTGAACTCTCCTGAGTGTGGACTCCCCTGAGTGTGCACTCCACTGATTGAGCACTCCCCTGAGTTTACACTCCCCCTGAGTTTGCGCTCCCTTGAGATTGCGCTACCCTGAGTGTGAACTCCCCTGAGTTAGCGCTCCCCTGAGTGTGCACTAACCTGAGTGTGCACTCGCCTGGGTGAGGACACCCCTGAGTGTGCATTCCCCTGAGTGTGAACTCGCCTGTGTGAGGACTCCCCAGAGTGAGTGCTCTCCTGAGGGCATACTCGTCTGAGTGATGACTCCCCTGAGTGTGCACTCCCCTGAAAGAGCATTCCGCTGAGTGTGCACTCCTCTGAGCTCGCACTCTCCTGAGTGAGGACTCCCTTGAGTGTGCACTACCCTGAGTGTGTACTCCCTTGAGTGTTTGCACCCTAGGGAGTGCACTTCCCTGAGTTCGCACTCTCCTGAGTGAGGACTCCCCTGAGTGTGCACTCCCCTGAGTGTGGGCTCACCTGATTGTGCACTCCCCTGAGTGAGCGCTCCCCCTCAGTGAGGACAGCCCTGTGTGTGCACTCCCCTGAGTGAGCACTCCCCTGAGTGTGCACTCCTCTTAGTTCGCACTCTCCTGAGTGAGGACTCCCCTGAGTGTGCACCCCCAAGTTTGTGCACTCCCTTGAGTGTGTGCTCTGCTAAGTGTGCACTCCCCTGAGTGTGCGCTCACCTGAGTAAGGATTACTCTGAGTGGGCACTCCCTTGAGTGTGAACTCGCCTGAGTGAGGGACTCACCAGAGTGAGCGCTCTCCTGAGGGGGGTACTCGTCTGAGTGATGACTCCCCTGAGTGTGCACTCCCCTGAATGAGCACTCCCCTGAGTGAGAGCTCCCCTGAGTGCGCACTCCCCTGAGTGTGCGCTCACCTGAGTAAGGGCTACTCTGAGTGGCCACTCCCCTGAATGTGCACTCGCCTGAGTGAGGACTCCCCTGAGAGTGCTCTCACCTGAATGAGCACTCCCCTGAGTGTGCGCTCACCTGAGTGTGCACTTCCCTGTGTGTGCACTCCCCTGAGGGAGCACTCCCCTGAGTGTGCACTCTCCTGAGGGAGGTCTCCCCTGAGTGGGCATTCCCCTGTGTGAGCACTCCCCTGAATGTGTACTCCTCTTAGTTCGCACTCTCATGAGTGAGGACTCCACTGAGTGTGCACTCCCCTGAGTGTGCACTCCTTTGAGTGTGCACTCCCCTGAGTAAGCGCTCCCCTGAGTGTGCTCTCACCTGAGAGTGCACTCGCCTGAGTGAGGACTACTGTGAGTGTGCACTCCCCTGAGTGTGGACTCGCCTGAGTGAGAACTCCCCTGAGTGTGCTTTTCCCTGTGTGAGCTCTCACCTCAGTGGCCACTCCCCTGTGTGAGCACTCCCCTGTGTGTGCACTCCCCTGTGTGTGCACTCCCTTGATTGAGGACTCCCCCGAGTGCGCTCTCCCCTGAATGAGCACTCCCCTTCGTGTACACTCCCCTGAGTGAGCCAGTGAAACCCGGTTTGAGTCAGTCTGGTCCGGTTTAACCCGTATGGTCGGGTCTGAGCCAGTCAACGCTGGTTTGAGGCGGTCTCTTCCGGTTTGATCCGGTTTAAGCCGGTCTGGTCCAGTGTGATCTGGTTGAGCCAGTCTGGTCCGGTTTGAGCCGGTCAAAACCGGTTTTAGCCGGTCTGGTCCGGTTTGATCTGGATTGAGCCGGTCTGGTCCGGTTTGATCAGGTTTGAGCCGGTCAATATCGGTTTGAGTCCGGTTTGAGCCGGACCAAACCGGATTTAGTGGGTCTAGCTGGTCTGGTCCGGATTGATCCATTTTCAGCCGGTCTCATCTGGTTTGATCCCGTTTTATTCCGTGTGGTGTAGTTTGAGCCGGTTTGAGTCAGTCTGGTCAGGTTTGATCCAGTTTGAGTGGGTCTTCTCCAGTTTGAGCCGGTCTGGTGCGGTTTGAGTCCGGTTTGAGCCGGTCAACACCGGTTTGAGAGGCTCTGGTCTGGTTTGAGTCCAGCTCGAACCGGTGAACACCGGTTTGAGCTGGTCTAGTCCGGTTTGAGTCAGGTTTGAGCCGGTCAAAGCCAGTTTGAGCCGGTCTATGAGCCGGTCTGGTCCGGTTTGATCCGGTTTGAGCGGGTATCGTCCGGTTTGAGCCGGTCTGGTCTGGTTTGAGTCCGGTTTGAGCCGGTCAAATCCATTTTGAGCCAGTCTGGTCCGGGTTCAGCCAGTCTGGTCGGGTTTGAGCCGGTCATCACCGGTTTGAGCCGGTGGTCTGGTTTGATCCGGTTCAAGCCGGTGTGGTCCAGTTTGATCCCGTTGAGTAGGTCTGGTCTGGTTTGAGCCAGTCAAAACCGTTTTGAGCCAGTCTGGTCCAGTTTGAGATCGGTTTGAGATGGTCAACACCGGTTTTAGCCGGTCTGGTCCGGTTAGAGCCGGTCTGGTCCGTATAGAGCCGATCAAAACCGGTTTGAGATGATCTAAGAGCCGGTCTGGTCCAGTTTGATCCGGTTCAAGCCGGTCTGGACCGGTTTGAGCCTGTCTGTTCCGGTTTGAGCCGGTCCAAACTGGTATGCGCCGGTCTGGTCCGATTTGATCCAGTTTGTGCCATTCTGGTCGGGTTTGAGCCGGTCCAAACTGGTTTGAGCCGGTTTGGTCTGGTTTGAGTCCGATTTGAGCCGTTCAAAACCGGTTTGAGGCTGTCTGGTACGGTTTGAGTCTCGTTTGAACCGGACAAAACCGGTTTGACCTGGTCTGGTCCGGTTTTAGCTGGTTTGAGCCGGTCTGGTCCTGTTTGAGCCGGTGTTAGCTTGCCTGGTTCGGTTTGAGTCCGGTTTGAGCCGGTCAAAACCGGTTTGAGACGTTATGGTCCGTATTGAGCCGTTCAAAACCAATTTGATCCTTTTTAAGCTGGTCTGGTCCGGTGTGAGACGGTGAAAATCGGTTTGAGCAGGTCTGGTCCGGTTTGAACCGTTTGAGCCAGTCTGTTTTGGTTTGAGCCGGTCAAATCGGTTTTAGCTAGTCTGGTATGGGTTGAGTCCGGTTTGAGCCGTTCAACAGTGGTTTGAGAGGGTCTGGTCCGCTTTGAGTCTGGTTGGAACCGGTCAACACCGGTTTGAGCCGGTCTGGTCTGGTTTGAGTCCGATTTGTGCCAGTCAAAGCCGGTTTGAGCCCGTCTGGTCTGGTTTAAGCCAGTCTGGTCGGGTTTTAGCTGGTTAACACCGATTTGACCCCGTCTGGTCCGGTTTGTTCCGGTTTAAGACAGTTGGGTCCGTTTTGATCTGTTTGAGCAGGTCTGGACTGGTATGAGCCGGTCAAAATCGGTTTGATCCTGTCTGGTCCAGTTTGAGTCCAGTTTGAGACGGTCTCAACCAGTTTGAGACAGTGAAAACCGGTTTGAGCCAGTCTTTTCTGGTTTGATCTGGTTTGAGCATCCCTGGTCTGGTTTGAATAGGTCAAAAGCGGTTTGAGCTGGTCGTTTGCGGTTTGAGTCCAGTTTGAATCGGTCAAAACCGGTTTGAACCGGTCTGGTCCAGTTTGAGCCGGTCTGGTTGGGTTTGAGACGGTCTGGTCGGGTTTGAGCCGGTCTGTTCGGGTTTGAGCCGATCTGGTCCTTTTGGGCCAGTTTGAGCCGGTCGGGTTCGGTTTGATCCCGTTGAGCCAGTCTGGTGTGGTATGAGCCGGACAAAACTCGTTTGAGCCGGTTGGTCCGGTTTGAGTCCGGTTTGAGCCGGTCAAAACCAGTTTGAGGCGGTCTGGTTCGATTTGAGCCTGTCAAATCCTGTTTGAGCTGGTCTAAGAGCCGGTCTGGTCAGGTTTGATCAGGTTTGAACCGGTCAAGCCTGGTTTGAGCTGGTCTGGTGTGGTTTGTGCCGGTCAAAACTGTTTTCAGCGGGTCTGGTCCAGTTTGAGTCCGCTTTGAGCCGGTCAAGCCCGGTTTGAGCTGTTCTGGTCCGGTTTTAGCCTGTTTGATCCGGTCTGGTCCGGTTTGAGCCAGTCTGGTCCGGATTGATCCGGTCAAACTGGTATTAGACGGTCTGGTCCGGTTTGAGCCGATGTGGTCGTGTTTGAGCCGGTCAAACCAGTTTGAGATTGTCTGGTCCGGTTTCAGTCTGTTTTGATCCAGTCAAACCTGGTTTGAGCCAGTCTGGTCCGGTTTAAGCATTTGTGTTCAGGTCTGAGCCGGTCAACACCAGTTTGAGCCGGTCTGGTCCGGTTTGATCCGGTTTAAGTCTGTCTGGTCCAGTTTGATCCGGTTGAGCCAGTCTGGTCCGGTTTGAGCCGGTCAAAACCGGTTGGAGCCAGTCTGGTACGGTTTGGGTCCGGTTTGAGCCGGTCTACACCGGTTTGATCCGGTCTGGTCCGGTTTAGTCTGGTTTGAGCCAGTCTGGTCCTGGTTAGTTTTGAGCCGGTGAAAACCGGTTTGAGCCGGTCTCGTCCGGTTTGACCCAGTGGAAACCAGTTTGAGCTGGACTGGTCAGGTTTGAATTCAGTTTGAGCCGTATAACACCGGTTAGAGCCGGTCTGGTCCGGTTTGAGTCCGGTCTGAGCCGGTCAACACCGGTTTGAGCCGGTCTGGTCCAGTTTGATCTGGTTTAAGACGGTCTGGTCCAGTTTGATCCGGTTGAGCCGGTCTGGTCCAGTTTGAGTTGGTGAAAACCGGTTTGAGCCTGTCTGGTCCGATTTGAGCCGGTCAAAACATGTTTGAGCTGTTCTAACAGCCGATCTGGTCCGTTTTGATCCTGTTTGAGCTGGTCTGCTTCGGTTTGAGCCAGTCAAATCCTGTTTAAGCCGGTCTGGTCTGGTTTGTGCCGGTTTGAGCCTGTCTGGTCTGGTTTGAGCTGGACAAAACCGGTTTGAGCCGTTTGGTTCGGTTTGATCCGGTTTGAGACGATCTGCTCCAGTTGGAGCCGGTCAAAACCGTTTTCAGCCGTTCTGGTCTGGTTTGCAACTGGGTTGAGCCAGTCTGATCCAGTTTGAGATGGTTTGAGACGGTCTGTTGCGGTTTGATCCGATTTGAGCCGGTCTGGCCCGGTTTGAGCCGGTCGGGTTGGGTTTGAGCCGGTGAAAACCAGTTTGAGCTGGTCTGGTCCGATTTGAGCCAGTCAAATCCTGTTCGAGCCGGTCTTGTCCGGTTTGAGATGGATTGTTCGGTCTGGTCCAGTTGGAGCCGGTCCAAACCGGTTTGAGCCGGTATGGTGCAGTTTGATCCTGGTTTGAGCCGGTATGCTCCTGGTCCAGTTTGAGCCATTCAAAACCGGTTTGAGCTGGTCTAGTCCGGTTTGAGTCCGGTTTCAGCCGGTCTGGTCCGGTTTGAGTCCGGTTTGACGCGGTCAAAATCGGCTTGAGGCGGTCTGGTCCGGATTGTGCCGGTCAAAACCGGTTTGAGTCCGGTTTGAGCCGGTCCAAACCGGTTTGAGGAGGTCTGGTTCGATTTGAGCCTGTCAAAACCTGTTTGAGCTGGTCTAAGAGACGTTCTGGTTGGGTTTGATCAGGTTTGAGCCGGTCAAGCCTGGCTTGAGCTGGTCTGATCCAGTTTGAGCTGGTCAAAACCGTTTTCAGTGGGTCTGCTCCGGTTTGTGTCCGGTTAGAGCCGGTCAAGCCAGGTTTGAGCTGTTCTGGTCCGGTTTGAGCCGTTTTGAGCCGGTCTGGTCTGGTTTGAGCTGGTCTGGTGCTGTTTGATCCGGTCAAACCCGGTTTGAGCTGGTCTGGTCCAGTTTGAGCCGGTGTGGTCGTATTTGAGCCGGTCAAAACCGTTTTGATCTGGTGTTCCGGTTTGAGTCCAGTTTGAGCTGGTCAAACCCGGTTTGAGCCAGTCTGGTCTGGTTTAAGCCTTTCTGTTCGGGTCTGAGCCGGTCAACACCGGTTTGAGCTGGTCTGGTCCGGTTTGATCCGGTTTAAGCCTGTCTGGTCCGGTTTGATCCGGTTGAGCTGGTCTGGTCCCGTTTGAGCTGGTCAAAACCGGTTTGAGCCAGTCTAGTCTGGTTTGAGTCCGGTGTGAGCCGGTCAACACCGGTTTGAGCCTGTTTGGCCCAGTTTGATCTGGTTTAAGCTGGTCTGGTCCGGTTTGAACTGGTTGAGCTGGTCTGGTTTGGTTTGAGCTGGTCAAAACCGGTTGGAGTCGGTCTGGCCCGGTTTGGGTCCGGTTTGAGCCGGTCTACCCCCGTTTGAGCCGGTCTGGTCCGGTTTGAGTCTGGTTTGAGCCGGTCTGGTCCTGGTTCATTTTTAGCTGGTGAAAACCGGTTTGAGCTGGTCTCATCTGGTTTGAGCCAGTCAAAACCGATTTGAGCCGGACTGGTCTGGTTTGAATCCGGTTTGAGCCATTCAACACCGGTTTGAGCCAGTCTGGTCCGGTTTGAGTCCGGTCTGAGCCGATCAACACCGGCTTCAGCCGATCTGTTCCGGTTTGATCTGGTTTAAGCCGGTCTGGTCCGGTTTGATCCGGTTGAGGCGGTCTGGTCCGGTTTGAGCCGGTCAACAGCGGTTTGAGCTGGTCTGGTCCGATTTGAGCTGGTCAAAACATGTTTGAGCTGGTCTAAGAGCCGGTCTACTCCGTTTTGATCCGGTTTGAGCCGGTCTGCTCCGGTTTGAGCCAGCCAAAACCGGTTTAAGCCGGTCTCGCCCTGTTTGATCCGGTTGAGCTGGTCTCGTCCGGTTTGAGCTGGTTTGAGATTTTCTGGTCTGGTTTGAGTCCGGTTTGCGACGGTCAAATCCGGTTTGAAATGGTATGGTCCGTATTGAGCCGGTCAAAACCAGTTTGATCCAGTTTATGACGGTCTAGTACGGTTTGAGACGATTGAGCCTGTCTGGTCTGGTTTGAGCCATTTGAAACCGGTTTGAGCCGGTCTAGTCCAGTTTGAGTCCAGTTTGAGCCGGTCTGGTCCGGTTTCAGTCCGGTTTGAGCCAGTGAAAACCTATTTGAGCCGGTCTGATCTGGTTTAATCCGGAATGAGCCGGTCTGGTCCGGTTTGTACTGGTTGAGCCGGTTTGGCCCGGTTTGAGCTGGTCAAAACCGGTTGGAGCCGGTCTGGTCCAGTTTCGGTCCGGTTTGAGCCGGTCTACACCCATTTGAGCCGGTCTGGAACGGTTTGAGTCTGGTTTGAGCCGGTCTGGTTCTGGTTCGTTTTGAGCTGGTGAAAACCGGTTTGAGCTGGTCTCGTCTGATTTGAGCCAGTGGAAACCGATTTGAGCCAGACTGTTGCGGTTTGAATCCGGTTTGAGACATTCAACACTGGTTTGAGACAGTCTGGTCCGATTTGAGTCCTGTCTGAGCCGGTCAACACCGGCTTCCGCCGGTCTGGTCCGGTTTGATCCGGTTAAACCTGTCTGGTCCGGTTTGATCCGGTTGAGCCGGTGTGGTCTGGTTTGAGCTGGTCAAAACCCATTGGAGGTGGTCTGGTCCGGTTTGGGACCCGTTTGACCTGGTCTACACCAGTTTGAGCCGGACTGGTCCCGTTTGAGTCTGGTTTGAGCCGGTCTGGTCCTGGTTCGTTTTCAGCCAGTGAAAACCGGTTTGAGCCGGTCTCGTCCGGTTTGAGCCTGTCTAAAGGCGTTTGAGCACGATTGGTCCAGTTTGAATCCAGTTTGAACCATTCAACACCGGTTTGAGCCGGTCTGGTGCGGTTTGATAAGGTTTAAGCTGGTCTGGTCCCGTTTCAGCAGGTCAAAACCGGTTGGAGCCGGTCTGGTCCGGTTTGACCCGGTCAAAACCGGTTTGAGCCGGTCTGGTCCGATTTGAGCTGGTCAAAACATGTTTGAGATGGTCTAAGGGCTGGTCTGGTCCGTTTTGATCCTGTTTGAGCCGGTCTGCTCCTGTTTGAGGCAGTCAAAACTGGTTTGAGCCGGTCTGGTCCGATTTGAGCCAGTCTGGTCCAGTTTGAGTCCGGTTTGAGCCGGACAAACCCGGTTTGAGCCAATCTGGTCCGCTTCGAGCCGGTTGAGCTGGTCTGGTCCGGTTTGAGACTGTTTTAACTTGCCTGGTCCGGTTTGAGTCCAGTTTGATATGGTCAAGACCGGTTTGTGCCGCTCTGGTACGACTTTAGCCAGTCAAATCCGGTTTGAGCCGTTCTGGTCGGGTTTGAGCAGGTCAAAACCGGTTTCTGCCTGTCTGGTCCGGTTTGTGTCCGGTTTGAGCCAGTCAACATCGGTTTGATCCGGTCTGGTCCGGTTTGAGTCCGGATTGAGACGGTCTGGTCCTGGTCCAGTTTGAGCTGGTCAAAACCGGTTTGAGCCGATCGGGTCCGGTTTGAGTCCTGTTTGAGCTGGTCAAAACAGGTTTGAGCCGGTCTGGTCTGGTTTGATCCGGTTTGAGCGGTTCTGGACCGGTTTGATCCAGTTTCATCCGGTCTGGTCCGCTTTAATCTGGTTGAGCCTGTATGATCTGGTATGAGCCAGTCCAAACCGGTTTGAGCCGGTCTGGTCCGGTTTGAGTCCGGTTTGAGACGGTTTGGTACTCCTCCGGTTTGAGCTGGAGTTAGGGTTAGGGTTCGGGTTAGGGTTAGGGTTAGGTTTAGGGTTAGTGTTCAAAGGGATCCGAAATATCAGTTTTCGTTTTCACCATAGAAATCTATGGGCTTCCAAATATCCCTTAGAAAATTACACAAGAACAGTCTAGCGAATGGCTTCTGGAGGGGAATGCTGTAACTCTGTGAGATGAATTCACAGAACACAAAGCAGTTTCTCAGAAAGCTTCTTTCCTGTTTTTATCTGAGGATATTTCCCTTTTCACCATAGCACTCCATGGGCTTCCAAATATCACTTTGCAAATTCCACAAGAGCACTCAGAGCGAAAGGCTTCTTGAGGCAAAGCTGTAACTCTGTGAGATGAATTCACAGATCACAAAGAAGTTTCTCAGAAAGCTTCTTTCTCATTTTGATTGGAGGATATTTCCTTTGGCCTGATAATCTTCAAAGGGATCCGAAATATTAATTCTCAGATTCCACAACAATAAGGGTAGCAAACAGCTCCACGAAATACAGGTGTAACTCAGTGAGTGGAAGTCACACATCACGAAACAGTTTCTCACAAAGTTTCTTTCCAGTTTTTATTTGAGGATAACTTCTTTTTCACCATAAGCCTCTATGGGCTTCCAAATATCCCTTTGCAAATTCCACAAGAACAGTCTTAGCGAACGGCTTCTGGAGGGGAAAGCTCTAAGTCTGGGAGGTGAATTCACAGAACACAAAGCAGTTTTCTCAGAAAGCTTCTTTCCAGTTTTTATCTGAGGATATTTCCCTTTTCACCATAGCCCTCCATGGGCTTGAAAATATCACTTTGAAATTCCACAAGAACAGTCTTAGAGAAAGGCTTCTTGAGGGGAAAGCAGTAACTCTGTGAAATGAATTCACAGATCACAAAGAAGTTTCTCAGAAAGCTTCTTTCTCATTTTGATCGGAGGATATATCCTTTGGCCCTATAGTCTTCAAAGGGATCTGAAATATCAGTTCTCAGATTCCACAGAAATAAGGCTAGCCAACAGCTCCACGAAATAAAACTGTAACTCAGTGAGTGGAATTCTCACATCACAAAGCAGTTTCTCAGAAAGCTTCTTTCCAGTTGCCATCTGAGGATATTTTCTTTTTCAACATAGGCCTCTATGGGCTTCCAAATATCCCTTTGCAAATTCCACAAGAACAGTGCTAGTGAACGGCTTCTGGAGGAGACAGCTGTAACTCTCGGCGATGAATTCACAGAATTCAAAGCAGTTTCTCAGAAAGCTTCTTTCCTGCTTTTATCTGAGGACGTTTCCCTTTTCACAATAGCCCTTCATGGGCTTCCAAATATCACTTTGAAAATTCCACAAGAAGAGTCTTAGCGAAAGGCTTCTTGAGGGGAAAGCTGTAACTCGGTGAGATGAATTCGCAGATCACAAAGAAGTTTCTGAGAAAGCTTTTTCTCCTTTTGATCAGAGGATATTTTCTTTGGCCCTATGGTCTTCAAAGGGATCTGAATTATCAGTTCTCAGATTCCACAGAAATAAGGCTAGCAAACAGCTCCATGAAATACAACTGTAACTCAGTGAGTGGAAGTCACACATCACAAAGCAGTTTCTCAGAAAGCTTCTTTCCAGTTTTCATCTGAGGATATTTTCTTTTTCACCATAGGCCTCTATGGGCTTCCAAATATCCTTTTGCAGATTCCACAAGAACAATCTTACCGAACGGCTTCTGGAGGGGAATGCTGTAACTCTGTGACATGAATTCACACAACACAAAACAAACTCTCAGAAAGCTTCTTTCCAGTTTTTATCTGAAGATATTTCCCTTTTCACCATAGCCCTCCATGGACATCCAAATATCACTTTGCAAATTCCACAAGAACAGTCTTAGAGTAAGGCTTCTTGAGGGGAAAGGTGTAACTCTGTGAGATGAATTCACAGATCACAAAGAAATTTCTCAGCAAGCTTCTTTCTCATTTTGATTGGTGGATATATCCTTTGGCCCTATAGTCTTCAAAGGGATTCAAAATATCAGTTCTCAGATTAGACAGAAATAAGCCTAGCACACAGCTCCACGAAATACAGCTGTATCTCAGTGAGTTTAATTCACACATCACAAAGCAGTTTCTCAGAAAGCTTCTTTCCAGTTTTCATCTGAGGATAATTTCTTTTTCACCATACGCCTCTATGCGCTTCCATATATCCCTTTGTAAATTCCACAAGAACAGTCTTAGTGAATGGCTTCTGGAGGGGAAAGCTCTAACTCTGGGAGATGTATTCACAGATCTCAAAGAAGTTTCTCAAAAAGCTTCTTTCCAGTTTTGATCTGAGGACATTTCCCTTTTCACCATAGACCTCTATGGGCTTCCAAATATCACGTTGGAAATTTCACAAGAACAGTCTTAGCAAAAAACTTCTTGAGGGAAAAGCTGTAACTCTGTGAAATGAATTCATAGGTCACCACGAAGTTTCTCAGAAAGCTTCTTTCTCATTTTGATTGGAGGATATTTCCTTTAGCATTATAGTCTTCTAAAGGATCCGACATAGCAGTTCTCAGATTCCACAGTAATAAGGCTAGCAAACAGCTCTATGACATACAGCTTTAACTCAGTGAGTGGAAGTAACACATTACAGAGCAGTTTCTCAGAAAGCTTCTTTCCAGGTTTTATCTGAGGATATTTCCCTTTTCACCGTAGCCCTCCATGGTCTTCTAAATATCACTCTGCAAATTCCTCAAGAACAGTCTTAGCGAAAGGCTTCTTGCGGGAAAAGCTGTAACTCTGTGAGATGAATTCACAGATCACCACAAAGTTTCTCACATTGCTTCTTTCTCATTTTGATCAGAGGATATTTCCTTTGGCCCTATTTTCCTCCAAGGGATCCGAAATATCAGTTCTCAGATTCCATGAAATAAGTGTAGAAAACAGCTCAACGAAATACAGCTGTAACACAGTGAGGAGAAGTCATACATCACAAACCAGTTTCTAACGAAGCTTCTTTCCAATTTTTATCTGAGGATATTTTCTTTTTCACCATAGGCCTCTATGGGCTTCCATATATCCCTTTGCAAATTCCACAAGAACAGTCTTAGCGTACGGCTTCTGGAGGAGAAACCTGTAACTCTGAGTGATGAATCCACAGAACACAAAGTCGTTTCTCAGAAAGCTTCTTTCCAGTTTTTATCTGAGGATATTTCCCTTTTCACCATAGCCCTCCAGGGGCTTCCAAATATCCCTTTGCATATTCCACAAGAACAGTCTTAGCGAACGGCTTCTGGAGGGGAAAGCTCTAATTCTGGGAGATGTATTCACAGAACACAAAGCAGTTTCTCAGAAAGCTTCTTTACGGTTTTTGTCTGAGTATATTTCCCTTTTCACCACAGCCTTCCTTGGGCTTCCATATATCCCTTTCAAGTTCCAGAGGAGACTTACCGAAAGGCTTCTTAGGGGAAAGTTGTAACTCTGTGAGATGAATTCACAGATCACCAAGCAGTTTCTCAGAAAGCTTCTTTCTCATTTTGATCGGAGGACATTTCTTTTGGTCCTATAGTCTTCAAAGAGATCCGAAATATCAGTTCTCACATTCCACAGAAATAAGGCTAGCAAACAGTTTCATGAAATACAGCTGTAACTCAGTGAGTGGAAGTCACACATCACAAAGCAGTTTCTCAGAAAGCTTCTTTCCAGTATTCATCTGAGGATATTTTCTTTTCCACCGTAGTCCTCATTGGGCTTCCAAATATCCCTTTGCAAATTGCACAAGAACAATCTTAGCGAACGATTTCTGGAGGGGAAAGCTGTAACTCTCAGAGATGAATTCAAAGAACACAAAGCAGTTTCTCAGAAAGCTTCTTTCCAGTTTTTATCTGAGGCATTTCACTTTTCACCATAGACCTCCCTGGGCTTCCAAATATCACTTTCAAATTTCACAGGAACATTCTTAGTGAAAGGTTTCTTGAAGGGAAAGCTGTAACTCTGTGAAATGAATTCACAGATCACAAAGTAGTTTCTCAGAAATCTTCTTTCTCATTTTGATGGGTGGATGTTTCCTTTGGCCCTATAGTCTTCCAAGGGATCCGAAATATCAGTTCTCAGAATCCACAGAAATTGAGCCAGCGAACAGCTCCACAAAATACAGCTGTAACTCTGTGAGTGGGAGTCACACATCACAAAGCAGTTTCTCAGAAAGCTTGTTTCCAGTTTTCATGTGAGGATATTTTCTTTTTCACCATAGGTCTCTATGAGCTTCCAAATATCCCTTTACAAATTCCACATGAACAGTCTTAGCGAACGGCTTCTGGAGGGGAAAGCTGTAATTCTGGGAGATGAATTCAGGGAACACAAAGCAGATTCTCAGAAAGCTTCTTTCCAGTTTTTGTCTAACGATATTTCCCTTTTCACAATAGCCCTCTATGGGTTTCCAAATATCACTTTGCAAATTCCACAAGAGCACTCATAGCGAAAGGCTTCTTGAGGCAAAGCTGTAACTCTGTGAGATTAATTCACAGATCACAAAGAAGTTTCTCAGAAAGCTTCTTTCTCATTTTGATCGGAGGATTTTTCCTTTCGCCCTATTGTCCTCCAAGGGACCCGAAATATCAGTGCTCAGATTCCACAGAAATAAGGCTAGCAAACAGCTCCACGACACACAGCTGTAACTAAGTGGTTGGAAGTCACACATCACAAAGCAGTTTCTCAGAGAGCTTCTTTCCAGTTATCATCTGAGGATATTTTCTTTTTCACCATAGGCCTCTATGGGCTTCCAAATATCCCTTTGCAAATTCCACAAGAACACTCTTAGCGAACGGCTTCTGGAGGGGAAAGCTGTAACACTGTGAGATGAATTTACAGAACACAAAGTAGTTTCTCAGAAAGCTTCTTTCCAATTTTTATCTGAGGATATTTCCCTTTTCACCATAGCCCTCCATGGGATTCCAAATATCACTTTGCAAATTCCACAAGAACAGTCTTACCGAAAGGGTTCTTGTGGGGCAAGCTGTAACTCTGTGAGATGAATTCACAGGTCACAAAATAGTTTCTCAGAAAACTCCTTTCTTATTTTGATCAGAGGATATTTCCTTTAACCCTATATCCTTCAAAGGGATCTGAAATATCAGTTCTCAGATTCCACAATAATAAGCCTAGCATAGAGCTCCACGAAATACAGGTGTAACTCAGTGAGTGGAAGTCACACATCACAATGCAATTTCTCAGAAAGCTTCTTTCGAATTTTCATCTGAGGATATTTTCGTTTTCACCATTGGCCTCTACGGGCTTCCAAATATCCCTTTGCAAATTCCACAAGAACTGTCTTAGTGAACAGCTTCAGGAGGGGAAAGCTGTAACTCTGTGAGATGAATTCACAGAAAACAAAGCAGTTTCTCAGAAAGTTTCCTTCCAGTTTTTATTTGAGGATAACTTCTTTTTCACCATAGGCCTCTATGGGCTTCTAAATATCCTTTTGAAAATTCCACAAGAACAGTCTTAGCAAACGGCTTCTGGAGGGGAAAGATGTAACCCTGTGAGATGAATTAACAGAACAGAGTGCAGTTTCTCAGAAAGCTTCTTTCCAGTTTTAAACTGAAGATGTTTCCTTTTTCACCATTGCCCTCTATGGGCTTCCATATATCACTCTTCAAATTCCACAAGAACAGTCTTAGCGAAAGGTTTCTTTAGGGGAAAGCTGTAATTATGTGAGATGAATTCACAGATCACAAAGAAGTTTCTCAGAAAGCTTTTTTCTCCTTTTGATCGGAGGATATTTTCTTTGGCCCTATAGTCTTCAAGGGATTCGAAATATCAGTTCTCGGATTCCGCAGAAATAAGGCGAGCAAACAGCTCCATGAAATACAGCTGTAACTCAGTGAGTGGAAGTCATACGTCACAAAGCAGTTTCTCAGAAAGCTTCTTTCCAGTTTTCATCTGAGGATATTTTCTTTTTCACCATAGGCCTCTATGGATTTCCAAATATCTCTTTGCAAATTCCACAAGAACAGTCCTAGTGAACGGCTTCTGGAGGGGAAAGCTGTAACTCTGGGAGATGAATTCCCAAAACACAAAGCAGTTTCTCAGAATGCTTCTTTCCAATTTTTATCTGAGGATATTTCCTTTTTCACCATAGCCCTCCATGGGCTTCCAAATATCACTTTGGAAATTCCACAAGAACAGTCTCAGCGAAAGGCTTCTTGAGGGAAAAGCTGTAACTCTGTGAGATGAATTCACAGATCACAAAGAAGGTTCTGAGAAAGCTTCTTTCTCCTTTTGATCGGAGGATATTTCCTTTGGCCCTATAGTCTTCAAAGGATCCGAAATATCAGTTCTCAGATTCCACAGAAATAAGGCTAGCACACAGCTCCACGAAATACAGCTGTAACTAAGTGGTTGGAAGTCACACATCACAAAGCAGTTTCTCAGAAAGCTTCTTTCCAGTTTTCATCTGAGGATATTTTCTTTTTCACCATAGGCCTCTGTGCGCTTCCAAATATCCCTTTGCAAATTCCACAAAAACAGTCTTAGCGAACGACTTCTTGGGGGAAAAGCTGTAAATCTGGGAGATGTATTCACAGAACACAAAGCAGTTTCTCAGAAAGCTTCTTTCCAGTTTTTATCTGAGGATATTTCCCTTTTCACCATAGCCCTCAATGGGCTTCCGAATATCACTTTGCTAATTTCACAAGAACAGTCATAGTGGAAATGTTCTTGAGGGGAAAGCTGTAACTCTGTGAGATGAATTCACAGGTCCCAAAGAAGTTTCTCAGAAAGCTTCTTTCTCATTTTGATTGGAGGATATTTCATTTAGCATTATAGACTTCAAAGGTATCCGAAATATCAGTTCTTATATTCCACAGAAATAAGGCGATCAAGCAGCTCTACGACATACAGCTATAACTCAGTGAGTGGAAGTGACACATCACAAAGCAGTTTCTCGGAAAGCTTCTTCCCAGTTTTTATCTGAGGATATTTCTTTTATCACCGTAGCCCTCCATGGGCTTCTAAATATCACTTTGCAAATTCCTCAAGAACAGTCTTAGCGAAGGCTTCTTGCGGGAAAAGCTGTAACACTGTGAGATGAATTCACAGTTCACCACGAAGTTTCTCAGATAGATTCTTGTTCATTTTGATCAGAGGATATTTCCTTGGCCTTATAGTCTTCAAAGGGATTCGAAATATCATTTCTGAGATTCCACAGAAATAAGGCTAGCAAACAGCTCCACGAAATACAGCTGTAACTCAGTGAGTGGAAGTCATACATCACAAAGCAGTTTCTCAGAAATCTTCTTTCCAGTTTTCATCTGAGGATATTTTCTTTTTCACCATAGGCCTCTATGGGCTTCCAAATATCCTTTTGCAGATTCCACAAGAACAGTCTTAGTGAACGGCTTCTGGAGGGGAATGCTGTAACTCTGTGACATGAATTTACACAACACAAAACAAACTCTCAGAAAGCTTCTTTCCAGTTTTTATCTGAAGATATTTCCCTTTTCACCATAGCCCTCCATGGACATCCAAATATCACTTTGCAAAATCCACAAGAACAGTCTTAGTGAAAGGCTTCTTGAGGGGAAAGGTGTAACTCTGTGAGATGAATTCACAGATCACAAAGAAGTTTCTCAGAAAACTTCTTTCTCATTTTAATCGGAGGATATTTCCTTTGGCCCTATAGTCACAATGGGATCCAAAATATCAGTTCAAAACCGGCTTGAGCCTGTCTGGTCCGGTTTGAGTCTGGTTTGAGCCTGTAAAACCCGGTTTGAGTCGGTCTGGTCCGGTTTGATCAGGTCTGTGCCTGTCTGGTCCGGTTTGAGCCGTTCTGGTCCAGTTTGAGTCCGGTTTGATCCCGTCAACACCAGTTTGAGCCGGTCTGATCCGGTTTGAGTCCAGTTTGAGGCGGTTAACACCGGTTTCAGCCGGTCTTCTGCAGTTTGAGTCCGATTTGAGCTGGTCAATACCTGTTTGAGCCAGTCTGGTCCCGTTTGAGCCGGATGAAGAGCCGGCCTGGTCCGGTTTGATTCAGTTTGAGCCGGTCTGGTCCGGTTTTAGTCAGTCTAACCCGGTTTGAGACGTTCTGGTCCAATTTGAGCCCGGTTTGAGCCGCTCAAACCCTGTTTGAGCCAGTCTAGTCCGGTTTAAGCCAGTCAGGTCGGGTTTGAGCTGGTCAACCATTGTTTGAGCTGGTCTTGTCCGGTTTTATCTGTTTAAAGCCAGTGTGGTCTGGTTTGATCCGGTGAAAAACAGTTTGATCCGGTCTGGTCCTGTTTGATTCCTGTTTGAGACGGTCTGGTCCGGTTTGAGCTGATCAAAACTGCTGTGAGCTGGTCTGGTGCGTTTTGAGTCTGGTTTGAGTCTGTCAACACGGGTTTGAGCCGGTGTGGCCCGGTTTGAGTCCAGATTGAGCCTGTCAAAACCAGTTTGAGCCTGTCTGCTCTTGTTTGATCCGGTTGACCCGGTCTGTTCCGAGTTTGAGTCTGTCTGGTCCGGTATGATCCGATTTGAGATGGTCTTGCCCGATTTGAGCCGGTATGGTCTGGTTTGAGCCGTTCAACACGGGTTTGAGCCGGTCTGGTCGCTTTGAGTCCGGTTTGAGCAGGATAACACCGGTTTGAGCCGCTTTCATCCTGTTTGTGTCCGGTTTGAGCCGGTCTGGTTTGGTTTGTGCCTGTCGAAGAGCTGGTGTTGTTCGTTTTGATTCGGTTTCAGCCGGACTGGTCCGGTTTTAGCCAGTCTAACCGGCTTTGAGCCTTTCTGGTCTGATTTGAGTCCGGTTTGAGCCTTTCAAACGTTGTTTGAACCAGTCTGGTCTGGTTTATGCCAGTCTGGTCGGGTTTGAGCCGGTCAACCCTGGTTTGAGCCGGTCTGGTCCGGTTTGATCCGGTTAAAGCTGGTCTGGTCCGGTTTGATCCGGTTGAGCCGGTCTGGTCTGGTTTGAATTGGTCAAAACCAGTTTGATCTGGTCTGGTCCTGTTTGAGTCCAGTTTGAGACGGTCTGGTTCGGTTTTAGCCGGTCAAAACCGGTTTCAGCAGGTCTGGTCCGGTTTTAGCCGGTCTGGTCGTGTTTGAGCCGGTCCAAAAGGGTTTGAGACGGTCTGGTCTGGTTTGAGTCCAGTTTGAGCATAATAAAACAGGTTTGAGCCAGTCTGCTCCGGTTTGAGCCGGTCAATACCGTTTTGAGCCGGTCTGGTCCGGTTTGAGATGGTGTGGTCGGGTCTGAGGGGGTCAAAACCGGTTTGAGCCTGTCTGGTCCGGTATGAGTCCGGTTTGAGACGGTCAATCCCGGTTTGAGCCACTCTGGTCCAGTTTAAGCCGCTCTGGTCGGATCTGAGCCGGTCAACACCGGTTTGAGCCCGTCTGGTCCGGTTTGTTCCGGCATAAGCCTGTCTGGTTCGGTTTGATCCAGTTGAGCCTTTCTGGTCCGGTTTGAGCCGGACAAAACCCGTTTGAGCCGGTTGGTCTGGATTGATCTGGTTTGAGATGGTCTGCTCTGGTTGGAGCCGGTCAAACCGTTTTCAGCCGGTCTGGTCTGGTTTGAGACCGGTTTGAGCCGGTCTGGTCCAGTTTGAGACGGTTTGAGACGGTCTGGTCCGGTTTCATCTGACTTGAGCTGGTCTGGCCCGGTTTGAGCCGGTGGGGTCGGGTTTGAGCCGGTGAAACCCGGATTGAGCTGGTGTGCTCCGGTTTGAGCCAGTCAAATCCTGTTCGAGCCGGTCTGGTCCAGTTTGAGACGGATTGAGCCGTTCTGGTCCAGTTGGAGCCGGCCCAAACCGGTTTGAGCCGGTATGGTGGAGTTTGGGCCCGGTTTGAGCCGGTATGCTCCTGGTCTGGTTTGAGCCAATCAAAACCGGTTTGAGCCGGTCTAGTCCGGTTTGAGTCTGGTTTCAGCCGGTCTGGTCCGGTTTGAGTACAATTTGAGCTGGTCAAAACCGGTTTGAGGTGGTCTGGTCCGGTTTGTGCCGGTCAAAACCGGTTTGAATCTGGTTTGAGCCAGTCAAAACCGGTCTGAGGGGGTCTGGTTCGATTTGAGCCTGTCAAAACCTGTTTGAGCTGGTCTAAGAACCGGTCTGGTCGGGTTTGATATGGTTTGTGACGGTCAAGCCCGGTTTGAGCTGGTCTGTTCCAGTTTGAGCCGGCCAAAACCGGATTTAGCAGGTCTAGCAGGTCTGGTCCGCATTGATCCGTTTTGAGCCAGTCTCGTCCGGTTTGAGTCCGGTTTGAGCCGGTAAAAACTGGTTAGAGCCGGTCTGGTCCGGTTTGATCCGGTTTGAGCCGGTCTGGTCCGGTTTGAGGCGGTCGAAAACGGTTTGAGCTGGTCTAAGGGCAGGTCTGGTATGGTTTGATCCGGTTTGAGCGTTTCTGGTCCGGTTTGAGCCGTTCAAACTCGGTTTGAGCCGGTTTGGTCCGGTTTGAGTCCTGTTTCAGCCGGTCAAAGCCGGTTTGAGCCAGTATGGTCTGGTTTGAGCCAGTCTGGTCGGGTTTGAGCCGGTCAAACCCGGTTTGAGCCAGTCTGTTCCGGTTTGAGTCCGGTCTGAGCCAGTCAAAGCAGGTTTCAGCCAGTCTGGTCTGGTTTGAGCCAGTCTGGCCGGGATTGAGCCGGTCAACACTGATTTGAGCCCGTCTGGTCCGGTTTCATACAGTTTGAGCCTGTCTGGTCCAGTTTGAGCCGTTCAAAACCGGTTTGAGTCGGTCTGGTCTTGTTTGAGCCGGTCAAAATCGTTTTCAGTTGGTCTGGTCCGGTTTGAGTCCGGTTTGAGACGGTCTGGTCTGGTTTGAGCCGGTTTTAGCTCGCCTGGTCTGGTTTGAGTCCGGTTTGAGCCGGTCAAATCCGGTTTGAGACGTTATGGTGCGTGTTGATCCAGTCAAAACTGGTTTGATCCGGTTTAAGCCGCTCTGGACCGGTTTAAGCCCGGTTTGAGATGGTGAAAACCAGTTTGAGCCGGTCTTGTTCGGTTTAATCCGGTTTGAGCCGGTCTGGTCTGGTTTGAACCTGTTGAGCCGGTCTGTTCTGGTTTGAGCCGGTCAAAACGTGTTTTATCTAGTCTGGTCCGGTTTGAGTCTGGTTTGAGCGGGTCAACACTAGTTTGAGCCAGTCTGGTCTGCTTTGAACCGGTCAACACCGGTTGGAGCCGGTCTGGTCTGGTTTGAGTCCGGTTTGAGCCGGTAAAAACCGGTTTGAGCCGGTCTAAGAGCCTGTCTGGTCCGGTTTGATCCGGATTGAGCGGGTCTGGTCCACTTTGAGGCGGTCAAACCCGGTTGGAGCCGGTCTGGTCCTGTTTGAATTCGGGTTGAACCGGTCAAACCCGTTTTGAGCCGGTCTGGTCCTGTTTAAGCCAGTCTAGTCGGGTTTCAGATGGTCAACACCGGTTTTAGCTGGTCTGGTCCGGTTTGAGCCGGTCTGGTCCGTATTGAGCCGATCAAAACCGGTTTGAGACGGTCTAAGAGCCGGTGTGGTCCGGTGTGATCCGGTTTAAGCGGGTCTGGACCGGTTTGAGATGGTCTGGTCAGGTTTGAGCCGGTCCAAACCGGTTTGAACCAGACTAGTGGTTTGATCCAGTTTGTGCCATTCTGGTCGTGTTTGAGCTGGTCAAAACCGATTTGAGCCGATCTGGTACGGTTTGAGTCCGATTTGAGCCGGTCAAAACCGGTTTGATGCTGTCTGGTACGGTTTGAGTCCGGTTTGAGCCAGACAAAACTGGTTCGACCCGGTCTGGCCCGGTTTTAGCCGGTTTGAGCCGATCTGGTCTGGTTTGAGCCGGTGAAATCCGGTTTGAGCCGGTCTGGTCCAGTTTCAGCCGGTCGACACCGGTTTGAGCCGGTCTGGTGCGGTTTTAGCCGATCCGGTCGTGTTTGAACCGGTCAAAACCGGTTTGAGTCAGTCTGGTCCGGTTTTAGCCGGTCTGGTCGGGTTTGGGCCGGTCAAACTCGGTTTGAGCCGGTCTGGTCCGGTTTGAGTGCTGTTTGAGCCAGTCAAAACCGGTTAGTGCCTGTCTGGTCTGATTTGAGGTGGTCAAAACCGGTTTGAGCCGGTCTGGTACAGATTAATACAGTTTAAGCAGGTCTGGTCCGGTTTGAAACGGTTTGAGCCGGTCTTGCCCGGTTTGAGCCTGTCAACACCGGTTTAAGCCGTTCTGGTCCGGTTTGATCCAGTTGAGCTGGTCTGGTCTGGTTTGAGCCGATCCTAACTGGTTTCAGTCTGTCTGCTCCAGTTTGAGCTGGTCAAAACCGGTTGAGCCGGTCTGGTCCAGATTGAGCTGGTCAAATCCTGTTGGAGCCGGTCTGGTCCGGTTTGATCCCCTGAGTGTTCACACCCCTGAGTGAGCGCTCACCTGAGTGTGCACTCCGCTTTATGAGCGCCTCCCTGAGTGTGCACTCCCCTGAGTGTGCCGTAGTCTGAGGGAAGACTCCCCTGAGTGTGTACTCCCCTGAATGAGCACTCCCGTGAGTGTGCACTCCTCTGAGTTTGCACTCTCCTAAGTGAGGACACGGCTGAGTGTGAACTCCTCTGAGTGTGCACTCCCCAGAGTGTGCGCTCCCCTGAGTGAGCACTCCCCTGAGTGAGCGCTCCCCTGAGTTTGAACTCCCCTGAGTGTGCACTCGCCTGAGTGAGGACTACTGAGTCTGCACACCCGTGAGTGTGAACTCGCCTGAGTGAGGACTCCCTTGAGTGTGCACTCCCCTGAGTGCACCCTCCCCTGAGTGTGGACTCGCCTGGGTGAAGAGACCCCTGAGTGTGCACTCCCCTGAGTGTTCGCTCCTCAGGGTGTGCACTCCCCTGAGTGAGTGCTCCCCTGAGTGTGCCCTCCCCTGAGTTTGCACTCTCCTGAGTGAGGACTCCCCTGAATGTGCACTCCCCTGAGTGTGCACTCCCCTGAGTGGGGACTCCACTGAGTGCCCACTATCCTGAGTGTGCACTCCCATGAGTGAGCGCTCTCCTGAATGTTCACCCGCTTGTGTGAGGACTCCCCTGAGTGTGCACTCCCCTGTGTGTGCGCTCATTTTAGTGGAAACTCCCCTGTGTGAGCGCTCCCCTGAGTGTGCCCTCCCCTGAGTGTGCGCTCCCCTGAGTGTGCACTCTCCTGAGTGTGTGCTCCCCTGAGTGTGCGCTCCCCTGAGTGAGCACTCCCCAGTGTGTGCTCTCCCCTGAGTGTGCACTCGCCTGAGTGAGGGCTCCACTGAGTGCGCGCTATCCTCAGTGTGCACTCCCCTGAGTGAGCGCTCCCCTGAGTGTGGAACACTTTGAGCCGGTCTGGTCCGGAATGATTCCTGTTTGAGCTGGTCAACAACGGTTTGAGCCGGTCTGCTCTGGTTTGAGTACAGTTTGAGCCGGTCAAAACCGGTTTTTGCCGGTCTGGTCCGATTTGAGATGGTCAAATCTGGTTTGAGCCGGTCTAAGAGTCGGTCTGGTATGGTTTGATCCGGTTTGAGCGTGTCCGGTACAGTTTGAGCCGGTCAAACCTGGTTTGAGCCAGTCTGGTCCGGTTTGAGTCCGGTTTGAGCTAGTCTGGTCCGGTTTAAGCCAGTCTGGTCGGGTTTGCGCTGGTCAACACCGGTTTGAGACAGTCTGGTCCGGTTTGATCCGGTTTAAGATGGTCTGGTCCGATTTGAGCCGGTCTGGTCCGTTTTGAGCCAATCAAAACCGGTTTGAGAAGGTCTAAGAGCCAATCTGGTCCAGTTTGATCCGGTTTAAGCCGGTGTCGTACAGTTTGAGCCGGTCCAAACTGGTTTGAGCCAGTCCGTTCCCCTTTGATCCAGTTTGTGCCGGTCTGGTCGGGTTTGAGCCGGTCAAAACCCGTTTTAGCCGGTATAGTCCGGTTTGAGTCCGATTTGAGCTGGTCAAAACCAGTTTGAGGCGGTCTAGTACGGTTTGAGCCGATCAAAATCGGTTTGAGAAGTTCTGGTCAGGTTTGAGTCTGGTTTGAGCCGGACAAAATCGGTTTGACCCGGTCTGGTCTGGTTTTAGCCGATTTGCGCCGGTCTGGTCTGGTTTGAGCCAGTCAAAACCGGTTTGAGCCAGTGTGGTCCAGTTTGAGACAGTCAACACCGGTTTGAGCCGGTCTGGTCCGGTTTGATCCCGTTGAGCCGGTCTGGTGTGGTATGAGCCGGAGAAAACCGGTTTGAGCCGGTTGGTCCGGTTTGAGTCCGGTTTGAGCCAGTCAAAACCAGTTTGAGGCGGTCTGGTTTGATTTGAGCCTGTCAAATCCTGTTTGAGCTGGTCTAAGAGCCGGTCTGCTCGGGTTTGATAAGGTTTGAACCGGTCAAGCCTGGTTTGAGCTGGTCTGGTGCGGTTTGTGCCGGTCAAAACTGTTTTCAGCGGGTCTGGTCCGGTTTGAGTCCGCTTTGAGCCGGTCAAGCCCGGTTTGAGCTGTTCTGGTCCGGTTTTAGCCTGTTTGATCCGGTCTGGTCCGGTTTGAGCCAGTCTGGTCCGGATTGATCCGGTCAAACCGGTATGAGACGGTCTGGTCCGGTTTGAGCCGATGTGGTCGTGTTTGAGCCGGTCAAACCAGTTTGAGATGGTCTGGTCTGGTTTGAGTCTGTTTTGATCCAGTCAAACCCGGTTTGGGCCAGTCTGGTCCGGTTTAAGCATTTGTGTTCAGGTCTGAGCCGGTCAACACCAGTTTGAGCCGGTCTGGTCCGGTTTGATCTGGTTTAAGTCTGTCTGGTCCAGTTTGATCCGGTTGAGCCAGTCTGGTCTGGTTTGAGCCAGTCAAAACCGGTTGGAGCCAGTCTGGTACGGTTTGGGTCCGGTTTGAGCCGGTCTACACCGGTTTGATCCGGTCTGGTCCGGTTTAGTCTGGTTTGAGCCAGTCTGGTCCTGGTTCGTTTTGAGCCGGTGAAAACCAGTTTGAGCCGGTCTCGTCCGGTTTGACCCAGTGGAAACCGGTTTGAGCTGGACTGGTCCGGTTTGAATTCAATTTGAGCCATATAACACCGGTTAGAGCCGGTCTGGTCCGGTTTGAGTCCAGTCTGAGCCGGGTAACACCGGTTTGAGCCGGTCTGGTCCAGTTTGATCCGGTTTAAGACGGTCTGGTCCGGTTTGATCCGGTTGAGCCGGTCTGGTCCAGTTTGAGTTGGTGAAAACCGGTTTGAGCCTGTCTGGTCCGATTTGAGCCGGTCAAAACATGTTTGAGCTGTTCTAAGAGCCGATCTGGTCCGTTTTGATCCTGTTTGAGCTGGTCTGCTTCGGTTTGAGCCAGTCAAATCCTGTTTAAGCCGGTCTGGTCTGGTTTGTGCTGGTTTGAGCCTGTCTGGTCTGGTTTGAGCTGGACAAAACCGGTTTGAGCCGTTTGGTCCGGTTTGAGACGGTCTGCTCCATTTGGAGCCAGTCAAAACAGTTTTCAGCCGTTCTGGTCTGGTTTGCAACCGGTTTGAGCCAGTCTGATCCAGTTTGAGACGGTTTGAGACGGTCTGGTGCGGTTTGATCCGATTTGAGCTGGTCTGGCCCGGTTTAAGCCGGTGGGGTTGGGTTTGAGCCGGTGAAAACCAGTTTGAGCTGGTCTGGTCCTGTTTGAGCCAGTCAAATCCTGTTCGAGCCGGTCTTGTCCAGTTTGAGATGGATTGTTCGGTCTGGTCCAGTTGGAGCCGGTCCAAACCGGTTTGAGCCGGTATGGTGCAGTTTGATACTGGTTTGAGCCAGTATGCTCCTGGTCCAGTTTGAGCCATTCAAAACCGGTTTGAGCTGGTCTAGTCCGGTTTGAGTCCGGTTTCAGCCGGTCTGGTCCGGTTTGAGTCCGGTTTGACGCGGTCAAAATCGGCTTGAGGCGGCCTGGCCCGGATTGTGCCGGTCAAAACCGGTTTGAGTCCGGTTTGAGCTGGTCCAAACCGGTTTGAGGAGGTCTGGTTCGATTTGAGCCTGTCAAAACCTGTTTGAGCTGGTCTAAGAGTCGTTCTGGTTGGGTTTGATCAGGTTTGAGCCGGTCTACCCCCGTTTGAGCCGGTCTGGTCCGGTTTGAGTCTGGTTTGAGCCGGTCTGGTCCTGGTTCATTTTGAGCTGGTGAAAACCGGTTTGAGCTGGTCTCATCTGGCTTGAGCCAGTCAAAACTGATTTGAGCCGGACTGGTCTGGTTTGAATCCGGTTTGAGCCATTCAACACCGGTTTGAGCCAGTCTGGTCCGGTTTGAGTCCGGTCTGAGCCGATCAACACCGGCTTCAGTCGATCTGTTCCGGTTTGATCCGGTTTAAGCCGGTCTGGTCCGGTTTGATCCGGTTGAGGCGGTCTGGTCCGGTTTGAGCCGGTCAACACCGGTTTGAGCTGGTCTGGTCCGATTTGAGCTGGTCAAAACATGTTTGAGCTGGTCTAAGAGCCGGTCTGCTCCGTTTTGATCCTGTTTGAGCCGGTCTGCTCCGGTTTGAGCCAGCCAAAACCGGTTTAAGCCGGTCTCGCCCTATTTGATCCGGTTGAGCCGGTCTCGTCCGGTTTGAGCTGGTTTGAGATTTTCTGGTCCGGTTTGAGTCCGGTTTGCGACGGTCAAATCCGGTTTGAGCCGGTATGGTCCGTATTGAGCCTGTCAAAACCAGTTTGAACCAGTTTATGCCGGTCTAGTACGGTCTGAGCCGATGAAGCCTGTCTGGTCTGGTTTGAGCCGTTTGAAACCGGTTTGAGCCGGTCTAGTCCGGTTTGAGACCAGTTTGAGCCGGTCTGGTCTGGTTTCAGTCCGGTTTGAGCCAGTGAAAACCGATTTGAGCTGGTCTGATCTTGTTTAATCCGGTTTGAGCCGGTCTGGTCCGGTTTGTACTGGTTGAGCCGGTTTGGTCCGGATTGAGCTGGTCAAAACTGGTTGGAGCCGGTCTGGTCCGGTTTCTGTCCGGTTTGAGCCGGTCTACACCCATTTGAGCTGGTCTGGTCCGGTTTGAGTCTGGTTTGAGCCGGTCTGGTTCTGGTTCGTTTTGAGCTGGTGAAAACCGGTTTGAGCTGGTCTCGTCTGATTTGAGCCAGTGGAGACCGATTTGAGCCGGACTGTTCCGGTTTGAATCCGGTTTGAGACATTCAACACTGGTTTGAGACAGTCTGGTCCGGTTTGAGTCCTGTCTGAGCCGGTCAACACCGGCTTCCTCCGGTCTGGTCCGGTTTGATCCGGTTAAACCTGTCTGGTCCGGTTTGATCCGGTTGAGCCGGTGTGGTCTGGTTTGAGCTGGTCAAAACCCGTTGGAGACGGTCTGGTCCGGTTTGGGACTGGTTTGAGCCGGTCTACACCGGTTTCAGCCGGACTGGTCCCGTTTGAGTCTGGTTTGAGCCGGTCTGGTCCTGGTTCGTTTTCAGCCAGTGAAAACCGGTTTGAGCTGGTCTCGTCCGGTTTGAGCCTGTCTAAAGGCGTTTGTGCCCAATTGGTCCAGTTTCAACCATTCAACACCGGTTTGAGCCGGTCTGGTGCGGTTTGATCCGGTTTAAGCTGGTCTGGTCCCGTTTCAGCAGGTCAAAACCGGTTGGAGCCGGTCTGGTCCGGTTTGACCCGGTCAAAACCGGTTTGAGCCAGTATGGTCCGATTTGAGCTGGTCAAAACATGTTTGAGCTGGTCTAAGGGCTGGTCTGGTCCGCTTTGATCGTGTTTGATCCGGTCTGCTCCGGTTTGAGGCAGTCAAAACCGGTTTGAGCCGATCTGGTCCGATTTGAGCCGGTCTGGTCCAGTGTGAGTCTGGTTTGAACCGGACAAACCCGGTTTGAGCCAACCTGGTCTGCTTCGAGCCGGTTGAGCTGGTCTGGTCCAGTTTGAGACTGTTTTAACTTGCCTGGTCCAGTTTGAGTCCAGTTTGATACGGCCAAGACCGGTTTGTGCCGGTCTGGTACGACTTTAGCCAGTCAAATCCGGTTTGAGCCGTTCTGGTCGGGTTTGAGCAGGTCAAAACCGGTTTCTGGCTGTCTGGTCCGGTTTGTGTCCGGTTTGAGCCAGTCAACATCGGTTTGATCTGGTCTGGTCCGGTTTGAGTCCGGATTGAGACGGTCTGGTTCTGGTCCAGTTTGAGCTGGTCAAAACCGGTTTGAGCTGATCGGGTCCGGTTTGAGTCCTGTTTGAGCCAGTCAAAACAGGTTTGAGCCGGTCTGGTCTGGTTTGATCCGGTTTGAGCGGTTCTGGACCGGTTTGTTCCGGTTTGATCCGGTCTGGTCCGCTTTGATCTGGTTGAGCCTGTATGATCTGGTATGAGCCAGTCCAAACCGGTTTGAGCCGGTCTGGTCCGGTTTGAGTCCGGTTTGAGACGGTTTGGTACTCCTCCGGTTTGAGCTGGAGTTAGGGTTAGGGTTCGGGTTAGGGTTAGGGTTAGGGTTAGTGTTCAAAGGGATCCGAAATATCAGTTTTCGTTTTCACCATAGAAATCTATGGGCTTCCAAATATCCCTTTGAAAATTACACAAGAACAGTCTTAGCGAACGGCTTCTGGAGGGGAATGCTGTAACTCTGTGAGATGAATTCACAGAACACAAAGCAGTTTCTCAGAAAGCTTCTTTCCTGTTTTTATCTGAGGATATTTCCCTTTTCACCATAGCACTCCATGGGCTTCCAAATATCACTTTGCAAATTCCACAAGAGCACTCAGAGCGAAAGGCTTCTTGAGGCAAAGCTGTAACTCTGTGAGATGAATTCACAGATCACAAAGAAGTTTCTCAGAAAGCTTCTTTCTCATTTTGATTGGAGGATATTTCCTTTGGCCCAATAGTCTTCAAAGGGATCCGAAATATTAATTCTCAGATTCCACAACAATAAGGGTAGCAAACAGCTCCACGAAATACAGGTGTAACTCAGTGAGTGGAAGTCACACATCACGAAACAGTTTCTCACAAAGTTTCTTTCCAGTTTTTATTTGAGGATAACTTCTTTTTCACCATAAGCCTCTATGGGCTTCCAAATATCCCTTTGCAAATTCCACAAGAACAGTCTTAGCGAACGGCTTCTGGAGGGGAAAGCTCTAAGTCTGGGAGGTGAATTCACAGAACACAAAGCAGTTTTCTCAGAAAGCTTCTTTCCAGTTTTTATCTGAGGATATTTCCCTTTTCACCATAGCCCTCCATGGGCTTGAAAATATCACTTTGAAATTCCACAAGAACAGTCTTAGAGAAAGGCTTCTTGAGGGGAAAGCAGTAACTCTGTGAAATGAATTCACAGATCACAAAGAAGTTTCTCAGAAAGCTTCTTTCTCATTTTGATCAGAGGATATTTCCTTTGGCCCTATAGTCTTCAAAGGGATCCGAAATATCAGTTCTCAGATTCCACAGAAATAAGGCTAGCCAACAGCTCCACGAAATAAAACTGTAACTCAGTGAGTGGAATTCTCACATCACAAAGCAGTTTCTCAGAAAGCTTCTTTCCAGTTTCCATCTGAGGATATTTTCTTTTTCACCATAGGCCTCTATGGGCTTCCAAATATCCCTTTGCAAATTCCACAAGAACAGTCCTAGTGAATGGCTTCTGGAGGAGACAGCTGTAACTCTCGGCGATGAATTCACAGTACTCAAAGCAGTTTCTCAGAAAGCTTCTTTCCTGTTTTTATCTGAGGACGTTTCCCTTTTCACAATAGCCCTTCATGGGCTTCCAAATATGACTTTGAAAATTCCACAAGAAGAGTCTTAGCGAAAGGCTTCTTGAGGGGAAAGCTGTAACTCTGTGAGATGAATTCGCAGATCACAATGAAGATTCTGAGAAAGCTTTTTCTCCTTTTGATCAGAGGATATTTTCTTTGGCCCTATGGTCTTCAAAGGGATCTGAATTATCAGTTCTCAGATTCCACAGAAATAAGGCTAGCAAACAGCTCCATGAAATACAACTGTAACTCAGTGAGTGGAAGTCACACATCACAAAGCAGTTTCTCAGAAAGCTTCTTTCCAGTTTTCATCTGAGGATATTTTCTTTTTCACCATAGGCCTCTATGGGCTTCCAAATATCCTTTTGCAGATTCCACAAGAACAGTCTTACCGAACGGCTTCTGGAGGGGAATGCTGTAACTCTGTGACATGAATTCACACAACACAAAACAAACTCTCAGAAAGCTTCTTTCTAGTTTTTATCTGAAGATATTTCCCTTTTCACCATAGCCCTCCATGGACATCCAAATATCACTTTGCAAATTCCACAAGAACAGTCTTAGAGTAAGGCTTCTTGAGGGGAAAGGTGTAACTCTGTGAGATGAATTCACAGATCACAAAGAAATTTCTCAGAAAGCCTCTTTCTCATTTTGATTGGTGGATATATCCTTTGGCCCTATAGTCTTCAAAGGGATTCAAAATATCAGTTCTCAGATTAGACAGAAATAAGCCTAGCACACAGCTCCACGAAATACAGCCGGTTTGAGCCGGTTGGTCCGGTTTGATCCGGTTTGAGACAATCTGTTCTGGTTGGAGCCGGTGAAAACCGTTTTCAGCCGGTCTGGTCTGGTTTGAGACCGGTTTGAGCCAGTCTGGTCCAGTTTGAGACGGCTTGAGATGGTCTGGTCCGGTTTGCTCCGATTTGAGCCGGTCTGGCCCGGTTTTAGCTGGTGGGGTTGGGTTTGAGCCTGTGAAAACCGGTTTGAGCGGGTCTGGTCCGGTTTGAGCCAGTCAAATCCTGTTCGAGCCGGTCTGGTCCGGTTTGAGCCAGATTGAGCCGGTCTGCTCCTGTTTGAGCCAGTGAAAACCGGTTTTAGCTGGTGTGGTCCACTTTGAGCCGGTGTGGTTGTGTTGGAGCCGGTCAAAACCGTTTTGAGCCGTTGTTCTGGTTTGAGTCCAGTTTGAGCTGGTCAAACCCGGTTTGAGCCAGTATGGTCCGGTTTAAGCCTTTCTGTTCGGGTCTGAGCCGGTCAACACCGGTTTGAGAGGGTCTGGTCCGGTTTGAGTCCAGTTTGAACCGGTCAACACCTGTTTTAGCCGGTCTGGTCTGGTTTGAGTCCGGTTTGAGCCGGTCAAAACCGGTTCGAGCTGGTCTAAGAGCCGGTCTGCTCCGGTTTGATCCGGTTTGAGGGGGTCTGGTCCGGTTTGAGCCAGTCAAACCCGGTTGGAGCCGGTCTGGTCCGGTTTGAGTCCGGTTGGAGCCGGTCAACTCCGGGTTGAGAGGCTCTGGTCCGGTTTGAGTCTGGTTTGAACCGGTCAACACCGGTTTGAGCCAGTCTGGTCCGGTTTGGGTCCGGTTTGAGTCGGTCAAAACCAGTTTGAGCTGGTCTAAGAGCCGGTCTGGTCCGGTTTGATCCTGTTTGAGCGGGTCTCGTCCAGTGTCAGCCGGTCAAACACGGTTTGAGCCGGTCTGGTCCGCTTTGATTCCAGTTTGAGCCGGTCAAATCCGTTTTGAGTCAGTCTGGTCCGGGTTAAGCCAGTCTGGTCGGGTTTGAGCTGGTCATCACCGGTTTGAGTCGGTCAGGTCCGGTTAGATCCGGTTCAAGCCAGTGTGGTCCAGTTTGATCCCATTGAGTTGTTCGGGTCTGGTTTGAGCCAGTCAAAACCGGTTTGAGCTGGTATGGTCCATTTTGAGTACGATGTGAGACCGTCAACACCGGTTTTAGCCAGTCTGGTCCGGTTAGAGCCGGTCTGCTCCGTATTGAGCTGATCAAAACCGGTTTGAGATGGTCTAAGGGTCAGTCTGGTCCGGTTTGATCCGGTTTAAGCCGGGCTGGACCGGTTTGAGCCGGTCTGGTCCGCTTTGAGCTGGTCCAAACCGATTTGATCCAGTCTGATCCGGTTTGATCTGGTTTGAGCTGGTCTGGTTGGGTGTGAGCTGGTCAAAACCGGTTTGAGCCGGTCTGGTCCGGTTTGAGTCCAGTTGGAGTCGGTCAACTCCAGGTTGAGTGGCTCTGGTCTGGTTTGAGTCCAGTTTGAACCGGTCAACACCGGTTTGAGCCAGTCTGGTCCGGTTTGGGTCCAGTTTGAGCTGGTCAAAACGGCTTTGAGCTGGTCTAAGAGCCGGTCTGGTCTGGTTTGATCCTGTGTTAGCAGGTCTCGTCCGGTTTCAGCTGATCAAACACGGTTTGAGCTGGTCTGGTCCGCTTTGATTCTGGTTTGAGCCGGTCAAATCCGTTTTGAGTCAGTCTGGTCCAGGTTAAGCCAGTCTGGTTGGGTTTGAGCCGGTCATCACCGGTTTGAGTCAGTCAGGTGCGGTTAGATCCGGTACAAGCCGTTGTGGTGCAGTTTGATCCCATTGAGTTGGTCGGGTCTGGTTTGAGCCAGTCAAAACCGGTTTGAGCCGGTATGGTCCATTTTGAGTACGATGTGAGACGGTCAACACCAGTTTTATCCGGTCTGGTCTGGTTAGAGCCGGTCTGGTCCGTATTGAGCCGATCAAAACCGGTTTGAGATGGTCTAAGAGCCAGTCTGGTCCGGTTTGATCCGGTTTAAGCTGGGCTGGACCGGTTTGAGCCATTCTGGTCTGGTTTGAGCCGGTCCAAACCGATTTGAGCTGGTCTGATCTGGTTTGATCCGGTTTGAGCCGGTCTGGTCGGGTGTGAGCCGGTCAAAACTGGTTTGAGCTGGTCTGGTCCGGTTTGAGTACGGTTGGAGCCGGTCAACACCAGTTTGAGAAGGTCTGGTCCAGTTTGAGTCCGGTTTGAGCTGGTCATAACCGGTTTGAGCATGTCTGGTCCGGTTAGAATCCGGTTTGAGCCTGTCTGGCCCGGTTTGAGCCGTTTTAGCTTTCCTGGTCCGGTTTGAGTCCGGTTTGAGCCGGTCAAAACCGGTTTGATCCGATTTAAGCCGGTCTGGTTTGGTTTGAGATGTTGATACAGTTTTAGTCCGTGTGGTCAATTTTGAGCCGGTTTGAGCCGGTCTGGTCCAGTTTGAGTCCGATTTGAGCTGGTCAAAACCAGTTTGAGCCAGTCTGCTTCAGTTTGAGATGGTCAAAACTGGTTTGAAATGGTCTGCTCCGGTTTGAGTCCGGTTTGTGCTGGTCAAAACCGGTGTGAGCCGGTCAGGTCCGCTTTGATCCGGTTTGTGCCAGTCTGGTCGGGTTTGATCCGGTTTGAGCCTCTGAGGTCTGGTTTGAGTAGGTCAAAACCGGTTTCAGCTGGTCTTTTCCGGTTTGAGTCCGGTTTGAATCGTTTCAAAACCAGTTTGAGGCGGTCTGGTCCGGTTTGTGCTGGTCAAAACCGGTTTGAGTCCGGTTTGAACTGGACAAAACCGGTTTGAGGAGGTCTGGTTCAATTTGAGCCTGTCAAAACCTGTTTGAGCTGGTCTAAGAGTCGGTCAGTTCGGGTTTGATCAGGTTTGAGCCGGTGAAGATCGGTTTGAGCTGGTCTGGTCTGGTTTGAGCCGGTCAAAACCATTTTCGGAGGGTCTGGTCCAGTTTGAGTCCGGTTTGAGCCGGTCAAGCACGGTTTGTGCTGTTCTGGTCCGATTTCAGCCGGTTTGAGCCGGTCTGGTCCGGTTTGAGCCGGTCAAAATCGGTTTGAGCTGGACTGGTCCAGTTTGAGCCGGTGTGGTCATGTTTGAGCCAGTCAAAACCGTTTTGAGCTGGTGTTCCGGTTTGAGTCCAGTTTGAGCAGGTGAAACCCGGTTTGAGCCAGTCTGGTCCGATTTAAGCCTTTCTGTTTGGGTCTGAGCCAGTCAACACTGGTTTGAGCCAGTTTGGTCCGGTTTTATCTGGTTTAAGCCTGTCTGGTCCAGTTTGATCCGGTTGAGCCAGTCTGGTCCGGTTTCAGCTGGTCAAAACCGGTTGGAGCCGGTCTGGTCTGGTTTGGGTCTGGTTTGAGCCGGTCTACACCGGTTTGAGCCAATCTGGTCCGGTTGTAGTCTGGTTTGAGCCAGTCTGGTCCTGGTTCATTTTGAGCTGGTGAAAACCGGTTTGAGCCAGACTTGTCCGGTTTGAGCCAGTCGAAACCGGTTTGAGCCAGACTAGTCCGGTTTGAATCTGGTTTGAGCCGTTCAACACCAGTTTGAGCCGGTCTGGTCCGATTTGAGTCTGGTCTGAGCTGGACAACACCAATTTGAGACGGTCTGGTCCGGTTTGATCTGGTTTAAGCCGTTCTGGTCCGGTTTTATGCGGTTGAGCCGGTCTGGTCCGGTTTGAGCTGGTCAAAACTGGTTTGAGCCGGTCTGGTCCGATTTGAGCCGGTCTGGACCAGTTTGAGTCGGGTTTGAGCCGGACAAAACCAGTTTGAGCTGGTCTCGTCCGATTTGATCCGGTTGAGCGGTCTGGTCCGGTTTGAGTCTGGTTTGAGCCGGTCCACACCTGTTTGAGCCGGTCTACTCCGGTTTGAGTCCGGATTGAGTTGGTCATAACCGGTTTCAACCGGTCTGGTCTGCTTTGAGCCGGTCAAAACCTGTTTGAGCCGGTCTGGTCCGGTTTGATACGGTTTGAGCGGGTGTGGTCCAGATTGAGCCGGTGAAACCTGGTTTGAGCCAGTCTGGTCTGGTTTGAGTCCGGTTTGAGCCGGTCAAACCCGGTTTGAGCCAGTCTGGTCCGGTTTAAGCCTGTCTGGTCGGGTTTGAGCCGGTCAAAACCGTTTTCAGCCGGTCTGTTCCGGTTTGAGTCCGGTTTGAGCCGGTCTGGTCTGGTTTAGCTGGTTTGAGCTTGTCTGGTCCGGTTTGAGTCCGGTTTGAGCCGGTCAAATCCGGTTTCAGGCGGTATGGTCCGTATTGAGCCAGTTAAAACCGGTTTCAGCAGGTCTGTTGCAATTTGAGCCCCTAAAAACCAGTTTGAGGCAGTCTAATACGGTCAAAACAGGTATGAGCCGGTCTGCTCCAGTTTGATCAGTTTTGAACCGGTCTGGTCCGGTTTGTGATGGTAAAAACCGGTTTGATCCGGTTTAAGCCGGTCTGGTCCGGTTTGATCCGGTTGAGCTGGTCTGGTCTGGATTGAGACGGTCAAACCGTGTTTGAGGCGGTCTGTTCCTGTTTGAGTCCGGTTTGAGCCATTTAAAACCGGTTTGACCCGGTCTGGTCCTGTTTGAGTCAGGTTTGAGCCAGTCAAAACCGGTTTGAGGCTATCTGGACCGGTTTCACCTGGTCAAAAGCGGTTTGCTACCATTTTGAGACGGTCTGGTCCAGTTTGAGCCGGTCTGGTCAGATTTGATCCGGATGAGCCAGTACGGTCTGGTTTGAGCCAGTTAAAACCGGTTTGAGCCGGTCTGGTCCGGTTTGATCCGGTTTGAGCTGTTGTGGTCCTGTTTGATCCGGTTTGAGCCGGTCTGGTCCGCTTTGATCAGGTTGAGCCAGTATGGTCTGGTTTGAGCCGGTCCAAACTGGTTTGAGCCGGTCTCATCTGGTTTCAGCCGGTCGTGTCGGGTTTGAGCTGGTCAAAACGTGTTTGAGCCGGTCTGGTCCGGTTTGAGTCCGGTTTGAGCTGGACAACAGCAGTTTGAGACGGTCTTGTTCAGTTTGAGTGTGGTTTGAGCCGGTCATAACCAGTTAGAGTTGGTCTAGTCCGCTTTGAGCCGGTCAAAACCGGTTTGAGCCGGTCTGGTCCGGTTTTAGCTGGTCTGGACGTGTTTGAGTCGTTCAAAACCGGTTTGAGGCAGTCTCGTCCAGTTTCAGCCGGTCTGGTCGGGTTTGAGCCGGTTAAAAGCGGTTTGAGCCAGTCTATTCCTGTTTGAGTCTGGTTTGAACGGGTCTGGTCCGGTTTTAGCTGCTCTGGTAGGGTTTGAGCCAGTCAAAACCGGTTAGAGCCTGTCTGGTTAGGTTTCAGACAGTCTGGTCGCGTTTGAGCCGGTCAAAACCGGTTTGTGCCGGTCTGGTCCGATTTGACCCGGTCAAAACCGGTTTGAGCCGGTTTCGTCCCGTTTCAGCCGGTCTGGTCGGGTTTGAGTCTGTTTTGAGCCGGTCAAAACCTTTTGGAGCCGGTCTGGTCCGGTTTGAGCCGGTCTAAGAGCCGATCTGGTCTGGTTTGATTAGGTTTGAGCCGGTTTCGTCTGGTTTGAGCCAGTCTAACCCGGTTTGAGCCGTTCTGGTATGGTTTGAGTCCCGTTTGATCCAGTCAAACCCTGTTTGAGCCAGTCTGGCTCGGTTTAAGCCAGTCTGGTCGGGTTTGAGCCGGTCAACCCTGGTTTGAGCCGGCCTGGTCCAGTTTGATCCGGTTAAAGCCAGTCTGGTCCAGTTGGATCCGGTTGAGCCGGTCTGTTCAGGTTTGACCTGGTCAAAACCGGTTTGAGCTGGTCTGGTCCAGTTTGAGTCCGGTTTGAGATGGTCTGGTCCGGTTTGAGCTGGTCAAAACCGGTTTAAGCCGTTCTCGTCCGTATTGAGCCGATTAAAACCGGTTTGGGACGGTCTAAGGCCCGGTCTGGTCCAGTTTGATCCAGTTTGAGTCTGTCTGGTCCGGTTTGAGCTGGTCAAAACCGGTTTGAGCTGGCCTGTTCCGGTTTGAGTCCAATTTGAGCCGGTCTGGTCCGGTGTGAGCTGGTCAAATCCTGTTTGAGCCAGTCTGGTGCGGTTTGAGCCGGTCTGCTCCGGATCGATCCAGTAGAGCTGGTCCGGGCTTTTGTGAGCTGGTCTAAACCGGTTTGAGCCGGTCTGGTCCGATTTGAGCCGGTCAAAACCGTTTTCAGCTGGTCTGGTCCGGTTTGAGTCCAGTTTGAGCTGGTCTGGTCTGGTTTCAGCTGTTCAAAACTGGTTTGAGCAGGTCTGGTCGGTTTTGATCCGGTTTGAGCCATTCTGGTCCAGTTTGAGCTGTTCTGGTCCTGTTTGAGTCTGGTTCGAGCCGGTCAACACCGGTTTGAGCTGGTCTGGTCCTGTTTGAGTCCGGTTTGAGCCTGTCAACACCGATTTGAGCCGGTCTGGTCCGGTTTGAGTCCGATTTGAGCCGGTCAAAACCGGTTTGAGCCAGTCTGCTCCGGTTTGAGTCCAGGTCGTGCCGGTGAAACCCTGTTTGAGCCAGTCTGGTTCGGTTTAAGCCAGTCTTGTCGGGATGGAGACGGGCAAGCCTGGTTTGAGCCAATCTGCTCCAGTTTGATCCGGTTGAGCCAGTCTGTTCCGGTTTGACCTGGTCAAAACCGGTTTGAGCTGGTCTGGTCCGGTTTGAGTCCGGTTTGATGCGATCTGGTCCGGTTTGAGATGGTCAACGCCGGTATGATCCGGTCTGGTCCGTATTGAGCGGATCAAAACCGGTTTGAGACTGTCTAAGGGCCGATCTGGTCCGGTTTGATCCGGTTTGATTCAGTCTGGTCCGGTTTGAGCTGGTCAAAACAGGTTTGAGCCGGTCTGTTCTGGTTTGAGTCCAATTTGAGCAGGTCAAAACCGGTTTGAGCCGCTCTGCTCCAGTGTGAGCTGGTCAAATCCTGTTTGAAACGGTCTGGTGCGGTTTGAGCCGGTTTTTGGCCGGTCTGGTCTGGTTTGATCTGGTAGAGCCGGTCTGGGCTTTTGTGAGCTGGTCAAAACCGGTTTGAGCCGGTCTGTTCCAGTTTGATCTGGTTTGATGCGGTTTGGTCCGATTTGAGCTGGTCAAAACCGTTTTCAGCTGGTCTGGTCCGGTTTGAGTCCCGTTTGAGCTGGTCTGGTCCGGTTTGTGCCTGTTTGAGCCTGTTTGGTCTGGTTTGAACCGATTTGAGACGGTCTGGCCCAATTTGAGCCGGTCTGGTCCGGTTTAAGCTGGTCAAAACCGGTTTGAGCCGGTCTGGTCGGTTTTGATCTGGTTTGAGCCTGTCTGGTCCGGTTTGAGCTCTTCTGGTCAGGTTTGAGTCTGGTTCGAGCCGGTCAACACTGGTGTGAGCCGGTCTGGTCCGGTTTGAATCAGGTTTGAGCCGGTTAACATCGGTTTGAGCCGGTCTGGTCTGGTTTGAGTCCGATTTGAGCCGGTCTGTTCCGGTTTGAGGCGGTCTGGTCCGGTTTCAGCGGGACTAAGGGCGGTCTGGTACGGTTTGATTCGGTTTGAGCCGGTCTGGTCTGGTTTGAGCCAGTCTAACACGGTTTGACCCGTTCTGGTCCCGTTTGAGTCCAGTTTGAGCTGGTCAAACCCTGTTTGAGCCAGTCTGGTCCGGTTTAAGCCAGTCTGGTCGGGTTTGAGCCAGTCAAACCTGGTTTGATTCGGTCTGGTCCGTTTTGATCCAGTTAAAGCCGGTCTGGTCCGGTTTGATACGGTAGAGCCGGTCTGGGCTTTTGTGAGCTTGTCAAAACCGGTTTGAGCTGGTCTGGTCCTTTTTGAGCCTGTTTGAGCCTGTCTGGTCCGTTTTGATCCGATTTGAGCCGGTCTTTTCCGGTTTCAGGTGGTCAAAACCGGTTTGAGCCTGTCTGGTACGTTTTGATCTGGTTTCAGCCTGTCTGGTCCGGTTTGAGCCTTTCTGGTCTGGCTTGAGTCTGGTTCGAGCCGGTCAACCCCGGTTAGAGCTGGTCTGGTCCGATTTGAGTCCGGTTTGAGCCAGTCAACACCGGTTAGAGCCGATCTGGTCTGGTTTGAATCCCGTTTGAGATGATCTGGTCCGGTTTGAGCCGGTCAAAATTGGTTTGAGCCATTCTGGTCCGTATTGAGCAGATCAAAACCGGTTTGAGATGGTCTAAGAGCTGGTCTGGTCCGGTTTGATCCAGTTTAAGCCGGTCTAGTCCGGTTAGATGTGGTCGAGCCGGTCTGGTTCGGATTGATCCGATTTGAGCCGGTCTGGTCCGGTTTCTGCTGCTCAAAACCGGTTTGAGCCGGTCTGGTCCGTTTTCATCCGGTTTGAGCCTGTCTGGTCCGGTTTGAGCCGTTCTGGTCCGGTTTGAGTCTGGTTCGAGCCAGTCAACACCGGTTTGAGCCGTCTGGTCCGGTTTGAGCTGGTGAAAACCGGTTTGAGCCGGTCTGGTCTTGTTTGAATCCGGTTTGAGCCGGTCAAAATTTGTTTGTGCTGCTCTGGTCCGATTTGAGCTGGTCAAAACCGTTTTGAGCTGGTCTATTCCAGTTTGAGCCCGGTTTGAAAGGGTCTGGTCCGGTTTTAGCTGGTCTGCTACGGTTTGAGCCGGTCCAAACCGGTTTGAGCCTGTCTGGTCCGGTTTCAGACGGTCTGGTCGGGTTTGAGCTGGTCAAAACCGGTTTGGGCCGGTCTGGTCCGATTTGACCCGGTCAAAACCGGTTTGAGGCGGTCTCGTCCCGTTTCAGCCGGTCTGGTCGGGTTTGAGCCGGTTAAAACCGGTTTGAGCCAGTCGGGTCCAGTTTGAGTCCGGTTTGAGCCGGTCAAAACCGGTTTGAGCCGGTCTGGTCCGGTTTGATCTGGTTTCAGTTGTTCTGATCCGGTTTGAACCGGTTTGAGCCAGTTTGGTCCGATTTGATCTGGTTGAGACAGACTGGTCTGGTTTGAGCCGGTCCAAACCGGTTTGAGCCGGTCTCGTCCGATTTCAGCCAGTCTGGTCGGGTTTGAGCCGGTGAAAACGGGTTTGAGACGGTCTGGTCCGGTTTGAGTCCGGTTTCAGCCGGTCAAAAGCGGTTGGAGCCGGTCAGGTCATGTTTGAGCTGGTCAAAAACGATTGGAGCTGGTCTGTTCCGGTTTGGGTCCAGTTTGAGCCGGTCTACACCCGTTTGAGCCGGTCTGGTCCGCTTTGAGTCTGGTTTGAGCCGGTCTGGTCCTGGTTCGTTTTGAGCCGGTGAAAACCGCTTTGAGCCGGTCTCGTCCGGTTTCAGCCAGTCAAAACCGATTTGAACCGGACTGTTCCGGTTTGAATCCGGTCTGAGCCGGTCAACATCGGTTTGAGCCGGTCTGGTCCGGTTTGATCCGGTTTAAGCCGGTCTAGTCCGGTTAGATGTGGTCGAGATGGTCTGGTCCATTTTGATCTGGTTTGAGCCTGTCTGGTCCGGTTTGAGCCGTTCTGGTCCAGTTTGAGTCTGGTTCGAGCCGGTCAACACCGGTTTGAGCCGGTCTGTTCCAGTTTGAGTCTGGGTTGAGATGGTCTGGTCCGGTTTGGGCCGGTCAAAATGGGTTTGAGCCGTTCTGGTCTTTATTGAGCCGATCAAAACCGGTTTGAGACTGTCTAAGGGCCAGTCTTGTATGGTTTGATCCAGTTTGAGTCTCTCTGTGCCAGTTTGAGATGGTCAAAACCGGTTTGAGCCGGTCTGTTCCAGTTTGAGTCCAATTTGAGCCGGTCAAAACCGGTTTGAGCCGGTCTGGTAGAGTATGAGCTGGTCAAATCCTGTTTGAGCCGGTCTGGTTCGGTTTGAGCCGGTTGGAGCCAGTCTGGTTCGGTTTGAGCTGGTCACAACTGGTCTGAGCCAGTCTGGTCCAATTTTAGCAGGTCTGGTTGGGGTTGACTCAGTCAAAACCGGTTTCAGCCAGTCTCGTCTGGTTTCAGACTGTCTGCTCGGGTTTGAGCCGGTGAACCAGTTTGAGCCAGTCTGGTCCTGTTTGAGTCTGGTTTGAGTCGGTCAAAATCGGTTTGTGCTGCTCTGGTCCGATTTGAGCCAGTCAACACCGGTTTGAACAGGTCTGTTCCGGTTTGAGTACGGTTTGAACGGGTCTGGTCCGGTTTTAGCTTGTCTGCTAGTGTTTGAGCCGGTCAAAACCGGTTTGAGCATGTCTGGTCCAGTTTCAGATGGTCTGGTCGCGTTTGAGCCGGTCAAAACTGGTTGGTGCTGGTATGAGTCTGGTTTCAGACGGTCAAACCCGGTTTGAGCCAGTCTGGTCCAGTTTAAGCTGGTCTGGTCGGATCTGAGCCGGTCAACACCGGTTTGAGCCGGTCTGGTACGGTTTGAACCGGTTTAAGCCTGTCTGGTTCGGTTTGATCCGGTTGAGCCGGTCTGGTCCGGTTTGAGCCGGTCAAAACCAGTTTGAGCCAGTCTGGTCCGATTTGAGTCCGGTTTGGGCCGGTCAACACTGGTTTGAGCTGTTCTGGTCCGGTTTGAGTCCGGTTTGAGCCGATCTGGTCCTGGTGCGGTTTGAGCCAGGCAAAGCCGGTTTGAGCAGTTCTGGTCCGGTTAGAGTACGGTTTGAGACGGACAACAGCAATTTAATCCGGTCTGGTCCGGTTTGAGTCATTTGAGGTGTTCTGGCCTTGGTCTGGTTTGAAATGGTGAAAACCGGTTTGAGCCGGACTTGTACGGTTTGAGCCGGTCGAAACCGTTTTGAGCCGGTCTGCTCCTGTTTAATTTGGTTTAAGATGGTCTGGTCCGGTTTGATCCTGTTGAGCCGGTCTGGTAAGCTTTGAGCTGGTCAAAACTGGTTGGACTTGGTCTGGTCCGGTTTGAGTCCGGTTGGAGCCAGTCAACACCTTTTTGAGACGGTCTGCTCTGGTTTGAGTCCAGTTTGAGCTGGTCATAACCGGTTTGAACCGGTCTGGTCCTGTTTGAGCCGGTCTAAGAGCCGGTCTGGTCTGTTTTGAGTCCGATTTGAGCCAGTCAAAACCGGTTTTAGCCAGTCTGGTCCTATTTGAGCCAGTCTAAGAGCTGGTCTGGTCCGGTTTGAGTCCGGTTTGAGACAGACAAACCCGTTTTGAGCCAGTCTGGTCTGCTTTGATCCGGTTGAGCCGGACTGGTCTGGTTTGAGCCGGTCAAAACCGGTTTGAGCCAGTCTGGTCCGATTTGAGCCGGTCAAAACATGTTTGAGCTGGTCTAAGAGCCGGTCTGGTGTGTTTTGATCCTGTTTGAGCTGGTCTGCTCCGGTTTGAGCCAGTCAAAACCGGTTTGAGCCGGTCTGGTCTGGTTTGAATTCAGTTTGAGCCAGTCAAAACCGGTTTGAGCCGTTCTGGTCCGGTTTAATCTGGTTTGAGCCGGTCTGGTTCGGTTTTAGCCGGTCAAAACCGGTTTGAGCCGATCTGGTCCGGCTTGAGTCCGTTTGGAGCCGGTAAACACCATTTTGAGACGGTCTAGTCCTGTTTGAGTCTGGTTTGAACTGGTCATAACCGGTTTGAGCCGGTCAGGTCAGGTTTGATTGCGGTTTGAGCCGGTCTGGTCCGGTTTGAGACAGTTTTAGCTTGTCTGGTCCGGATTGAGTCCGGTGAGCCGGTCAAAACTGGTTTGAGACGTTATGGTCCGTATTGAGCGGGTCAAAACCGGTTTGATCCGGTTTAAGCTGTTCTGGTCCAGTTTGAGACAGTCCAAACCGTTTTGGACCAGACTGGTCCAGTTTGATCCGGTTTGTGCCATTCTGGTCGGGTTTGAGCCAGTCAAAAGCGGATTGAGCCGATCTGGTCCGGTTTGAGTCCGATTTGAGCCATTCAAAATCGGATTGAGGCGATCTGGTATGGTTTGAGTCCGGTTTGAGCCGGTCAAAACTGGTTTGACCCGCTCTGGTCTGGTTTTAGGCGGTTTGAGCCATTCTGGTCTGGTTTGAGCCGGTGAAAACCAGTTTGAGCCTGTCAACACCGGTTTGAGCCGGTCTATTTTGGTTTTAGCTGATACGGTTGTGTTTGAGCCGGTCAAAACTGGTTTGTATCGGTCTGGTCTGGTTTGATCCCCCGAGTGTACACTCCCCTGAGTGAGCGCTCACCTGAGTGGGCACTCCGCTTTGTGAGCATCTCCCTGAGTGTGCACTCCCCTGAGTGTGCACTTGTCTCAGTGAGGACTCCCCTGAGTGTGCACTCCCTTGAATGAGCCCTCCCCTTCATGTACACTCCCATTAGTGAGCCAGTCAAACCCGGTTTGAGTCAGTCTGGTCCGGTTTAAGCCGGTCTGGTCGGGTCTGATCCGGTCAACGCCCGTTTGAGGTGGTCTGGTACAGTTTGATCCGGTTTAAGCCGGTGTGGTCCAGTGTGATCCGATTCAGCTGGTCTGGTCCGGTTTCAGCTGGTCAAAACTGGTTTGAGCTGGTCTGGTCTGGTTTGATCCTGTTTGAGCCGGTCTGGTCCGGTTTGACCTGGTTTGAGCCAGTCAATATTGGTTTGATTCCGGTTTGAGCGACCCAAAACCGGATTTAGCGGGTCTAGCCAGTCTGGTCCGGATTGATCCGTTTTGAGCCGGTCTCATCCTGTTTGATGCGATTTTAGTCCGTGTGGTCCAGTTTGAGCCGGTTTGAGCCGGTCTGTTCTGGTTTGAGTCCGATTTCAGCCGGACAAAACCGCGTTGACCGGTCAGCTCTGGTTTGAGTTGGTCAAAACAATTTTGAGATGGTGTGGTCCGGTTTGAGTCCGGTTTGAGTTGGTCAAAACCGGTTTGAGCCCGTCTGGTCCGCTTTGATCCGGTTTGAGCTGGTCTGGTCCGGTTTGAGCCATTCAAAACCGGTTTGAGCTGGTCTAAGGGCATGTCTGGTACAGTTTGAGTCAAGTTTGAGCCGGTCAACACTAGTTTGAACCTGTCTGGTCTGGTTTGAACCGGTCAACAACGCTTTGAGCCGGTCTGGTCCGGTTTGAGTCCGGTTTGAGCCGGTCAAAACCGGTTTGAGCCCGTCTAAGAGCCGGTCTGTTCCGGTTTGATCTGGTTTGAGCACGTCTGGTCCGGTTTGAACCGGTCAAACCCGGTTGGAGGCGGTCTGGTCCAGTTTGAATCCGGTTTGAACCGGTCAAACACGTTTTGAGCCAGTCTGGTCCGATTTAAGCCAATCTGGACGGGTTTCAGACGGTCAGCACCGGTTTTTGCCGGTCTGGTCCAGTTTGAGCCGTTCTGGACCTGTTGAGCCAATCAAAACCGGTTTGAGACGGTCTAAGAGCCGGTCTGGTCCAGTTTGATCCAGTTTAAGCCGGTCTGGTCCGGTTTGAGCCGGTCCAAACCGGTTTGAACCAGACTGGTCCGGTTTGATCCGGTTTGTGCCGTTCTTGTCCGGTTTGAGCCGGTCAAAAGCGGTTTGATACGATATGGTCCGGTGTGAGTCCGATTTTAGACGGTCAAAACTGGCTTGAGGCGGTCTGGTACGGTTTGAGTACTGTTTGTGTCGGACAAAACTGGTTCGACCCGGTCAGGTCCGGTTTTAGCCGGTTTGAGCTGGTCTGGTCTGGTTTGAGCCGGTGAAAACCGGTTTCAGCCAGTCTGGTCCAGTTTGAGCTGGTCGACAACGGTTTGAGACAGTGTGGTGCGGTTTTAGCCGATCCGCTCGTGTTTGAGCCGGTCAAAACCGGTTTGAGTCGGTCTGGTCCGATTTCAGTCGTTCTGGTCGGGTTTCGGCCGGTCAAACCCAGTTTGAGTCGGTCTGGTCCGGTTTGATTCCGGTTTGAGCCGGTCAAAGCCGGTTTGAGCAAGTCTGGTTTGGTTTCAGCCAGTCTGGTTGAGTTTGAGCCGGTCAAAACCGATTTGAGCCCGTCTGGTCCTGTTTGATCCGGTTTAAGCCGTCGGGTCCGGTTTGATACGGTTGAGCCGGTCTGTACTGGTATGAGCCGGTCAAAATCGGTTTGAGCCTGCTGGTCCAGCTTGAGTCCGGTTTGAGACAGTCTGGTCCGGTTTGAGCCGGTGAAAACCGGTTTGCGCCATTCTGGTCCGTATTGAGCCGATCAAAACCGGTTTGAGACCGTCTAAGAGCCGGTCTGGTCCGGATTGATCCGGTTTAAGCCAGTCTGGACCGCTTTGAGCCGGTCTGGTCCTGTTTGAGCAGGTCCAAACCGGTTTGAGCTGGTCTGGTTCGGTTTCATCCGGTTTCTGCCGGTCTGGTCGGGTTTGAGCCGGTCAAAACCGGTTTCAGCTGGTCTGGTCCGGTTTGAGTCCGATTTGAGCCGGTCCAAACCGGTTTGAGCCGGTCTGGTCAGTATTGAGCCAGTCGATACCGTTTTGAGACAGTCTCCTTGCCGTTCTGATCTGTTATGATCCGGATTGAGCCGGACTGGACTGGTTTGAACCGGTCAAAACCGGTTTGAGCCGGTCAGGTCCGGTTTGAGTCCGATTTGAGCCGGTCAAAACCGGTTTGAGCCGGTCTGCTCTGGTTTCAGCTGGTCAAAACCGGTTTGAGGTGGGGTGGTCCGGTTTGAGTCCGATTTGAGCTGGACAAAAGCGGTTTGAGACGGTCTGCATTGGTTTCATCCGGTTTGAGCAGGTCTGGTCTGGTTTGAGCTGGTCAAAACCGGTTTGAGCCGGTCTGGTCCGGTTTGAATGTGGTTGGAGCTGGTCAACACCAGTTTGAGACTGTCTGGTCCGGTTTGAGACCGTTTTGAGCTGGTCATAACCGGTTTGAGCCGGTCTGGTCCGCTTTGACCCAGTGAAAACCGGTTTCAGCTGGTCTGGTACGGTTTCACCCGGTTTGAGCCTGTCTGGTCCAGTTTGAGCCGGCCAAAACCGGTTTGAGTCAGTCTGGTCCTGTTTGAGCCTGTCAAAACCGTTTTCAGCCGGTCTGTTCTGGTTTGAGTTCGGTTTGAGCCGGTCTGGTTTGGTTTGAGTCCTGTTTGAGCCAGTCAAAACCGGTTTGAGATGTTATGGTCCGTATTGAGCTGGTCAAAACAGGTTTGACTCGGTATAAGCCGTTCTGGTCCGGTTTGAGTCCGGTTTGAGCCGGTGAAAACCGGTTTGAGCCGGTCTTGTTTGGTTTAATCCGGTTTGAGCCTGTATGGTCCGGTTTGAACCTGTTGAGCCGGTCTGTTCTGGTTTGAGCCGGTCAAAACGTGTTTTAGCTAGTCTGGTCCGGTGTGAGTCCGGTTTGAGCCAGTCAACACCGGTTGGAGCCAGTCTGGTCCGGTTTGAACCGGTCAACACCGGTTTCAGCCGGTCTGGTCGGGTTTGAGTCCGGTTTGAGTCGGTCAAAACCGGTTTGAGCCGGCCTAAGTGCCGGTCTGGTCCGGTTTGATCCGTTTTGAGCGGGTCTGGTCTGGTTTGAGCCGGTCAAACCCGGTTGGAGAAGGTCTGGTATGGTTTGAATCCGGTTTGAACTGGTCAAACCCGTTTTGAGCCAGTCTGGTCCGGTTTAAGGTAGTATGGTCTGGTTTCAGATGGTCAATACCAGTTTCAGCCGGTCTGGTCCAGTTTGAGGCGGTCTAGTCCGTATTGAGCTGATCAAAACCAGTTTGAGATGGTCTACGAGCCCGTCTGGTTCGGTTTTATCTGGTTTAAGCGGGTCCGGACCGGATTTTGCCGGTCTGGTCCGGTTTGAGCTGGTCCAAAGCGGATGAACCCGACTGGTCCGTTTTGATCCGGTTTGTGCCATTCTGGTCGGTTTTGAGCTGGTCAAAACCGGTTTGAGCCGATCTGGTTCGGTATGAGTCTGAATTCAGCCGGTCAAACCCAGTATGAGGAGGTCTGGTAGGGTTTGAGCCCAGTTTGAGCCAGACAAACCTGGTTCGACCCGGTCTGGTCCGGTTTTAGCCGGTTTGAGCCGGTCTGGTCTGGTTTGAGCTGGTCTGGTCCTGTTTGAGCTGGTTGACACCAGTTTCAGCCGGTCTGGTGTGGTTTTAGCCGATCCGGTCGTGTTTGAGCCGTTCAAAACCGGTTTGAGTCAGTCTGGTCCGGATTCAGCCGGTCTGGTCGGGTTTCGGCCGGTCAAAACCGGTTTGAGCCAGTCTGGTCCGGTTTGAGTGTGGTTTGAGCCAGTCAAAACCGGTTAGTGCCTGTCTGGTCCGATTTGAGGCGGTCAAAACCGGTTTGAGCCGGTCTGGTACAGATTAATCCGGATTAAGCCGGTCTGGTCCTCTTTGAACCGGTTTGAGCCAGTCTGATCCGGTTTGAGCCAGTCTGGCCCGGTTTGAGACTGTCAACACCGGTTTAAGCCAGTATGGTCCGGTTTGATCCGGTTCAGCTGGTCTGGTCTGGTTTGAGCCGATCCTAACCTGTTTCAGCCGGTCTGCTCCAGTTTGAGCTGGTCAAAACTGTTTGAGCCGGTCTGGTCCGGATTGAGCTGTTCAAATCCTGTTTAAACCGGTCAGGTCTGGTTTGATCCCCTGAATGTGCACTCCCCTGAGTGAGCGATCATCTGAGTGGGCACTCCGCTCTGTGAGTGCCTCCCTGAGTGTGCAATCCCTGAGTGTGCCGTCATCTGAGTGAGGACTCCCCTGAGTGTGTACTCCCGTGAATGAGCACTCCCCTGAGTGTGCACTCCTCTGAGTTCGCACTCTCCTAAGTGAGAACCCGGCTGAGTGTGAACTCGCCTGAGTGTGCGCTCCCCAGAGTGTGCGCTCCCCTGTGTGTGCACTCCCCTGACTGAGCGCTCCCCTGAGTGGGCACTCCCCTGAGTGGGCACTCGCCTGAGTGAGGACTATGGAGTGTGCACACCCATGAGTGTGAACTCACCTGAGTGAGGACTCCCCTGAGTGTGCACTCGCCCGAGTGAGGACACCCCTGAGTGTGCACTCCCCAGAGTTACCACTCCGCTGAATGTGCACTACTCTGAGTTCACACTCTCCTGAGTGAGGACTCTCCTGGTGTGCACTCCCCTGAGTGTGCGCTGCCCTGAGTGTGCACTCCCCTGAGTGAGAGCTCCCATGAGTGTGCACTCCCCAGAGTGTACACTCACCTGAGTGAGGACAACCCTGAGTGTGCACTCACCTGAGTGAGCACTCCCCTGAGTGTGCACTCCTGTTAGTTCTCACTCTCCTGAGTGAGGTCGCCACTGAGAGCGCACTCCCCTGAGTGTGCGCTCCCCTGAGTTTGCACTCCCCTGAGTGAGCGCTCCCCTGAGTGTGCTCTCACCTGAGAGTGCACTCACCTGAGTGAGGACTCCCCAGAGTGTGCTCTCCCCTGAGATTGCGCTCCCCTGAGTGTGTGCTCCCCTGAGTGAGGACTTCCCTGAGTGCGAACTCCCCTGAGTGTGGACTCCCCTGGGTGAGGACACCCCTGAGTGTGCACTCCCCTGAGTGTGAACTCGCCTGAGTGAGGACTCCCCTGAGTGTGCACTCCACTGAATGAGCACTCCACTGAGTGTATACTCCCCTGAGTGTGCTCTCTCCTGAGTGCGCACTCCCCTGAGTGTGCGCTCACCTGGGTGAAGACACCCCTGAGTGTGCACTCCCCTGAGTGTGAACTCGCCTGAGTGAGGCCCCCCTGAGTGTGAACTCCCCTGAGTGAGTGCTCTCCTGAGGGGGAACTCGCTTGAGTGATGACTCCTTCGGATGAGCCCTCCCCTGTGTGTGCACCCCTCTGAGCTCGCACTCTCCTGAGTGAGGACTTCCCTGAGTGTGCACTCCCCTGACTGTGCACTCCCCTGAGTGAGCGCTCCCCTGAGTGCACACTCCCATGAGTGTGCACTCCCCTAGGTGAAGACACCCCTGAGTGTGCACTCCCCTGATTGTGCACTCCCCTGAGTTTTCCTTCCCCAGGGTGTGCACTCCCCTGAGTGTGCGCTCCCCTGAGTGTGCACTCCCCTGGGTGTGCACTCCCCTGAGGGTGCACTCGCCTGAGTGAGGACTACTGAGTGTGCACACCCCTGAGTGCTCCTTCCTCAGGGTGTGCAGTCCCCTGAGTGTTCGCTCCCCTGAGTGTGCACTCCCCTGTGTGAGCGCTCCCCTGAGTGTGCACTCCCCTGAGTGTGCACTTGACTGAGTGAGGACACCCCTGAGTGTGCACTCCCCTGGCTTAGCACTCCACTGAGTGTGCACTTCGCTGAGTTCACACTCTCCTGAGTGAGGACTCCCCTGGTGTACACTCCCCTGACTGTGCGCTCCCCTGAGTGTGCACTCCCTTGAGTGTGCACTCCTCTTAATTCACACTCTCCTGAGTGAGGACTCCACTGAGTGTGCACTCAGCTGAGTGAGCACTCCCCTGAGTGTGCACACCTCTTTGTTCACACTCTCCTGAGTGAGGACGCCACTGAGAGTGCACTGCCCTGAGTGTGCTCTCCCCTGTGTGTGCACTCCCCTGAGTGAGCGCTCCCCTAAGTGCACGCTCCCATTAATGTGAACACGCCTGGGTGAAGACACCCCTGAGTGTGCACTCCCCTGAGTGTGAACTCGCCTGATTGAGGCTCCCCTGTGTGTGCACTCCCCTGATTGAGCACTCTCCTGAGGGGGCACTCCCTTGAGTGATGACTCCTTTGAGTGTGCCCTCCCCTGTGTGTGCACTCTTCTGAGTTCATACTCTCCTGAGTGAGGACTTCCCTGAGTGTGCACTCCTCTGAGCACGCACTCCCCTGAATGAGCACTCCTCTGAGTGCGCACTCCCCTGACTCTGCGCTTACCTGGGAGAAGACAATCCTGAGTGTGCACTCCCCTGAGAGTGCACTCCCCTGAGTGTTCACTCCCCAGGGTATTCACTCACCTGAGTGTGCGCTCCCCTGAGTGTGCACTCCCCTGAGTGAGTGCTCCCCTGAGTGCACACTCCCCTGAGTGTGCACTCGCCTGGGTGAAGACACGCCTGAGTGTGCACTCCCCTGAGTGTGCATTCCCCTAGGTGTTCACTCCCCAGGGTGTGCACTCCCCTGAGTGTTCGATCCCCTGGGTGTGCACTCCCCTGAGTGAGCGCTCCCCTGAGTTTGCACTCCTGTGAGTTTGCACTATTCTGAGTGAGGACTCCCCTGAGTGTGCCCTCCTCTGAGTGTGCACTCCCCTGAGTGTGCACTTCCCTGACTGTGTGCTCACCTGAGTGAGGACTCCACTGAGTGCCACTATCCTGAGTGTGCACTCCCATGAGTGAGCGCTCTCCTGTGTGTGCAGTCGCCTGTGTGAGGACTCCCCTGAGTGTTCACTCCCCTGAGTGTGCACTCACTTTAGTGGAAACTCCTCTGTGTTAGCACACACCTGAGTGTGCACTCCCCTGAATGTGCACTCACCTGAGTGAAGACTCTCCTTAGTGTGCATTCCCCTGAATGAGCACTCCGCTGAGTGTGCACTCCTCTGAGTTCACACTCTTCTGAGTGAGAACTCTCCTGAGTGTGCACTCTCCTGAGTGTGCGTGCCCCTGGATTGCGCTTCTCTGAGTGTGTGCTCCTGTGAGTGAGCACTTCCCTGAATGCGAACTCCCCTGTGTGTGCACTCCCCTGGGTGAGGACACCCCTGAGTGTGCACTCCCCTGAGTGTGAACTCGCCTGAGTGAGGACTGCCCTGAGTGTGCACTCCACTGAATGAACACTTCCCTGATTGTACACTCCCCTGAGTGTGCTCTCCCCTGAGTGTGCACTCCTCTGAGTGAGTGCTCCCCTGAGTGCGTGCTCCCCTGTGTGTGAACTCGCCTGGGTGAAGACACCCCTGAGTGTGCACTCCCCTGGGTGTGAACTCACCTGACTGAGGCTCAAGTGAGTGTGCCCACCCCTGAGTGTGCACTCTCCTGAGTGTGCACTCCCCTGAGTGTGCACTCACCTGAGTGAGGACTCCACTGAGTGCGCACTATCCTGAGTGTGCACTCCCCTGAGTGAGCACACCCCTGAGTGTGCACACACCTGCGTGTGCACTCGCCTGAGGGAGGACTCCCCTGAGTGTGCATTCGCCTTGGTGTGGACACCCCTGAGTGTGCACTCCTCTCATGGCGCACTGTCCTGAGTGAGGACTCCCCTGAGTGTGGATTCCCCTGGGTGTGTGCTCACCTGAGTGTGCACTCCCCTGTGTGAATGCTCCCCTAAGAGTGCACTCCTCTGTGTGTGCACTCGCCTGAGTGAATACACTCCTGTGTGTGCACTCCCCTGAATGTGCACTCCTCTGAGTGTGCACTCCCCTGACTTCACACTATCCTGAGTGAGGACTCCCCTGAGTGTGCACTCCCCTGACTGAGGGCTCCCTGAGTGTGCACTCCCCTGAGTGTGCACTCACCTGAGTGAGGACTACTCTGAGTGTGCACTCCCCTGACTGTGCACTCGCCTGAATGAGTACCCCCTTAGTGTGCACTCCCCTGAGTGTGCGCTCACCTGGGTGTGCACTTCCCTGAGTGAGCGTTCCCCTGAGTGTGCACTCCCCTGTGTGTGCACTCCCCTGCGTGAGGACTCCCCTGAGTGTGCACTCCCGTGAATGGGCACTCCCCTGAGTGTGCACTCCCTTGAGTGTGCACTCCACTCAGATTGCACTCCCCTGAGTGTGCACTCCCCTGAGTGTATGTTCACCTGAGTGTGCACGCCCCTGAGTGTGCACTCTCCTGAGTGTGCACTTGCTTGGGTGAGGACAAACCTGAGTGTGCACTCTCCTGTGTGAGCTCTTCCCTGAGCGTGCACTCCTCTGAGTTTGCACTCTCCTCAGTGAGAACACCTCTGGGTGTGCACTCTCCTGAGTGTGCACTCCCCTGAATTTGCACTCCTCTGAGTTTGAGCCGGTGAAAACTGGTTTGAACTGGTCTGTTCCGGTTTGAGTCCGGTTTCAACTGGTCAAAACCAGTTTCAGCTGGTCTGGTCTGGTTTCATCTGGTTTGAGCCTGTCCTGTCTGTTTTGAGCCGGTGAAAACCGGTTTGAGCCGGTGTGGTTTGGTTTGATCCGGGTGAGCCTGTGTGGTCTGGTTTGAGCCGGTCAAAACCGGTTTGAGCTGGTTGGACCGGTTTGATCCGGTTAAGACGGTCTGGTCCGGTTTGCACCGGTCAAGCCCGTTTTCAGCCGGTCTGGTCCGGTTTGAGTCCGGTCTGAGCCAGTCTGGTCCTGTTGGAGCTTGTATGAGCTGGTCGGGACTGGTTTGATCCAATTAGAGCCGGTCTGGCCAGGTTTGATCCGGTCTGGTCTGGTTTCAGCTGGTCAAAACGGGTTTGAGCTGGTCTGGTTTGGTTTTAGCCGGTCTGGTATGGTTTTAGCCTGTTTGGTCGAGTTTGAGCCGGTCAAAACCGGTTTGAGCCAGTCTGGTCCGATTTAAGCCGGTTTGAGCTGGTCCCAACACTTTTCAGACAGGGTGGTCCGGTTTGAATCCGGTTTGAGCCGCTCAAAACCGGTTTGATCCGGTCTAGTCCAGTTTGATCCGGTTTGATCCGGACTGGTCCGGTTTGATCTGGTTTGAGCCGGTCTGGTCTGGTTTGATCCGGTTGAGCCGTTCTGGTCTGGTTTGTGCTGGTCTAAACCGGTTTGAGCCATTCTGGTCCGGTATGATTTCGGTTTGAGCCGGTCAACACCGCTTTTAGCTGGTCTGGACCGGTTTGAGTCCTGTTTGAGCTCGTCAACAACGGTTTGAGCCGGTCTTGACCAGTTTGAGTCCGGTTTGAGCCAGTCAAACCCGTTTGAGCTGGTCTGCTCCGTATTTACCCAATCAAAACGGTTTTGAGCCGGTCTAAGATACGATCTGGTCCGGTTTGATCTGGTCGAGCCTGTCTGGTCTGGTTTGAGCCGGTCAAAACCTGTGTGAGATGGTCTGGTCTACTTTGAGCCCGTCTGGTCAGGTTTCAACTGGTCTAAGAGCCGGTCTGGTCCAGTTTGATCCGGTTGAGCCGGTCTGGTCTGGTTTGAGCCAGTCCAAACCGCTTTGAGACGGTCTGATCGGGTAGTGGTCGGTCAAAACCGGTTTGTGCCGGTCTGGTGAGATTTGAGACTGTGAAAACTGGTTTGAGCTGGTCTGGTCCAGTTTGAGCCGGTCAAAACCGGTTTGAGAACGGTTTGGGCCATGCCAAAGCGGTTTGAGCTGGTCTAGTTCGATTTGAGCCAGTTAAAACCGGTTTGAGCCGGTCTAATATGTTCAAAACAAGTTCGAGCCTGACTGCTCCGGTTTGATCTGGTTTGAGCCGGTCTGGTCTGGTGTGATCCGGTTGAACCGGTCTGGTGTAGTTTGAGCCGATCAAAATTGGTTTGAGCCGTTCTGGTCCAGTATGAGTCCGGTTGGAGCCGGGCAAAACCGGTTTCAGTCGGTCTGGTCCGTATTGAGATGGTCAAAACCGGTTTGAGCTGGTGTAAGAGCCGGTCTTGTCGGGTTTGATCCGGTTTGTGCCGGTCTGGTCGAGTTTGAGCTGGTCAAAACTGATTTGAGCCGGTCATGTCCGGTTTCAGTCTGGTTTGAGCCGGTCTGGTCCGGTTTGAGTCCAGCTTGAGCTGGTCAAAACCGGTGTGATGCGGTCTGGTCCGGATTGAGCCGATGAAAACTGGTTTGAGTCCGGTTAGATCCGATTTGAGCCGGTATGGCCCGGTTTGAGCCTGTCTGGTCTGGTTTGAGCCAGTCAAAATTGGTTTGAGCCGGTCTGGCTGGGTTTGAGCCGGTCAAAACTGGTTTGAGCCGTCTGGCTGGGTTTGAGCCAGTCAAAACCAGTTGGAGCTGGTCTGGTCCGGTTTGATCTGGTTTCAGCCCGTCTGGTCCGGTTTGATCCGGTTGAGCCAGTCTGATCCGGTTTGAGCTGGTCAAAACAGGTTGGAGCCGGTCTGGTCCGCTTTGGGTCCGGTTTGAGCCGGTCTACACCCGTTTGAGCCGGTCTGGTACGATTTGAGTCCAGTTTGAGCCGGTCTGATCCTGGTCCGGTTTGAGCTGGTCGAAAACGGTTTGAGCCGGTCTGGTCCGGCTTCAGTCCGTTTTGAGCTGGTCAACACCGGTTTGAGCCGCTCTGTTCTGGATTGTGTCCGGTTTGAGCCAGTCAAACCCGGTTAGAGCCGGTCTGGTCCGGTTTTAGCCGATCTGGTCGGTTTTCAGCCACTCAAAACTGGTATGAGCCGGTCTGGTCCGGTTTGAGTCTGGTTTGATACGGTCAAAACCGGTTTGTGCCGCTCTGGTACGACTTTAGCTGGTCAAATCTGGTTTGAGCTGTTCTGGTCAGGTTTGAGCAGGTCAAAACTGGTTTCAGCCTGTGTGCTCCGGTTTGAGTCTGGTTTGAGCCAGTCAACATTGGTTTGATCCGGTGTGGACCGGTTTGAGTCCGGATTGAGACGGTCTGGTCCTGGTCTGGTTTGAGCCGGTCAAAACCGGTTTGAGCCGGTCGGGTCCGGTTTGAGTCTGGTTTGAGCCGGTCAAAACAGGTTTGAGCCGGTCTGGTCTGGTTTGATCCGGTTTGATCCGGTCTAGACCGCTTTCATCTGGTTGAGCCTGTATGGTCTGGTATGAGCCGGTCCAAACTGTTTTGAGCCAGTCTTGTCTGGTTTGAGTCCGGTTTGATCCGGTTAAAGCCGGTCTGGTCTGGTTTGATTTGGTTTAGCCGGACTTGTCTGGTTTGACCTAGTCAAAACCGGTTTGAGCAGGTATGGTCCGGTTTGAGTCTCGTTTGAGATGGTCTGGTCTGGTATGAGCCCGTCAAAACCGGTTTGAGCCTGTCTTGTCTGTATTGAGACGATGAAAACCTGTTTGAGACGGTCTAAGAGCCGGTCTGGTCCAGTTTGATCTGGTTTAAGCGGGTCTGGTCCGTTTTGATCCGGTCGAGCTGGTCTGGTTCGGTTTGAGCTGGTCAAAACTGGTGTGAGCCGGTCTGGTCCGGTTTGAGTCCAGTTTGAGCCGGTTAATGCCGCTTTGAGCCAGTATGGTCCGGTTTAAGTTTCGTTTGAGCCCGTCAAAAGCGGTTTGAGCCGGTCTGCTCCGATTTGAGTCTGGTTTGACCCAGTCAAAAACGGGTTGTGCCTGTCTGCTCCGATTTGAGCCAATCAAAACCGGTTTGAGCCGGTCTAAGAGCCGTTCTGGTCTGGTTTGATCCGATTTGTGTCTGTCTGGTCCGGTATGAGCCGGTCAAATCCGGTTTGAGCCGGTCTGTTCAGGTTTCTGTCCAGTTTGAGCTGGTTGAAATCGGTCTCAGCCGGTCTAGTCCGGTGTGAGCTGGTCAAAACCTGTTTGAGCCGTTCTGGTCTGGTTTGAGGCAATTTGAGCCGGTCTGTTCCGGTTTGATCCGGTTGAGCTGGTCGGGTCTTTTTTGAGCTGGTCAAAACCGATTTGAGCCAGTCTGGTCAGATTTGAGCCTGTCAAAACCGGTTTGAGCCGGTCTGGTACAGTTTGAGACGGTCAAAACCGGTTTGAGTACGGTTTGGGCCATTCAAAACCGGTATGAGCCGGACTGGATCGATTTGTGCTGGTCAAAACCGGTTTCAGCCGGACTATTACGGTCAAAACAGGTTTGAGCCGGTCTCCTCCGATTTGATCCGGTTTGAGCCGGTCTGCTCCGGTTTGATGCGGTTGAGCTGGTCTGGTCTGGTTTGAGCCAATCAAAACCGGTTTGAGCCGGTCTGGTCCGGTTTGAGTCCGGCTTGAGCCTGTCAAAACCGGTTTGAGCCTGTCTGGTCCCGTTTGAGCCGAACAAAACCAGTTTGAGCTGGTCTGGTCCGGTTTGAGTGCCTTTTGAGCCGGTCAACACCGGTGTGAGCCGTTCTGGTCCAGTTTGAGTCCGGTTTGAGCTGATCTGGTCCTGGTCCGGTTTGAGATGGGAAAACCGGTTTGAGCACTTCTGGTCCGGTTAGAGACCGGTTTGAGCCGGTCAACAGCGGTTTGAGCCAGTCTGGTCCGGTTTGAGTCCACTTTGAGGTGGTCTGGCCCTGGTCCGGTTTGAACCGGTGGAAACCGGTTTGAGCCGGACTCGTCCTGTTTGAGCCAGTGAAAACCGGTTTGAGCCGGACTCGTCCGGTTTGAGCTGGTCAAAACCGGTTTGAGCCGGTCTGCTCCTGTTTGATCCGGTTTAAGCCGGTCTGGTTCAGTTTGATCCGGTTGAGCTGGTCTGGTCAGGTTTGAGCTGGTCAAAACCAGTTGGACTTGGTCTGGTCGGGTTGGGGTCTGGTTGGAGCCGGTCAACACCAGTTTGAGACGGTCTGGTCTGGTTTCAGTCCGGTTTGAGCTGGTCATAACCGGTTTGAACCGGTCTGGTCCTGTTTCAGCCGGTCTAAGAGCCGATCTGGTCCGGTTTGATTCGGTTTGAGTCGGTCTGGTCCGGTTTGAGTCCGATTTGAGCTGGTCAAAACCGGTTTTAGCCAGTCTGGTCCTATTTGAGCCGGTCTAAGTGCCGGTCTGGTCCGGTTTGATTCGGTTTGAGCCGGTCTGGTACGGGTTGAGCCAGTCTAATCCAGTTTGAGCCGTTCTGGTCTGGTTTGAGTCTGGTTTGAGCCGGTAAAACCCTGTCTGAGCCAGTCTGGCCCAGTTTAAGCCTTTCTGTTCAGGTCTGAGCCAGTCAACACCGGTTTGAGCCAGTCTGGTCTGGTTTGATCCGGTTGAGCCGGTATGGTCTGGTTAGAGCCCATTAAAACCAGTTTGAGCCGGTCGGGTCCGATTTTAGCCGGTCAAAAGTGTTCTGAGCCAGTCTGGTCCGATTTTAGTTGGTGTGGTCGGCGTTGACCCAGTCAAAACCGGTTTCAGCCGGTGTCGTCCGGTTTCAGCAGGTCTGGTCACGTTTGAGCCAGTGAAAAGCGGTTTGAGCCGGTCTGGTCCTGTTAGAGTCTGGTTTGAGCCGGACAAAATCGGTTTGTGCTGCTCGGGTCCGATTTGAGCCGGTCAAAACCGGTTCGAGCCGGTCTATTCCTGTTTGAGTCCAGTTTGAATGGGTCTGGTCTAGTTTTAGCCGGTCTGGTAGGGTTTGAGCCGGTCAAAACCTGTTTGAGCCTGTCTGGTCTGATTTGACCCGGTCAAAACCGGTTTGAGGCGGTGTTGTCCCATTTCATCCGGTCTGGTCGGGTTTGAGCCGGTTAAAACCGCTTATAGCCTGTCTGGTCCTGTTTGATCCGGTTTCAGCGGTTCTGGTCCGGTTTGATCCGGTTTGAGCCGGTCTGGTTGGCTTTGATCTAGTTGAGACAGTCTCGTCTGGTTTGACTCGGTCCAAACCGGTTTGAGCCGGTCTCGTCCGGTTTCAGCCGGTCTGGTCAGGTTTGAGCCAGTCAAAACGGATTTGAGATGGTCTGGTCCGGTTTGAGTCCGGTTTGAGACGGTCTGGTCCGGTTTGAGCCTGTCAAAACCAGTTTGAGCCGTTCTGGTCCGTTTTGAGCGGATCAAAACCGGTTTGAGATGGTCTAAGAGACGGTCTGGTCTGGATTGATCTGGTATAAGCCGGTCTGGTCCGATTTGATCCGGTTGAGCCAGTCTGGTTCGGTTTGAGCCGGTCAAAAGTGGTCTGAGCCAGTCTGGTCCGGTTTTAGTTGGTCTGGTCGGGGTTGACCCGGTCAAAACCGGTTTCAGCCTGTCTCGTCCGTTTTCAGCCGGTCTGGTCGGGATTGAGCTGGTGAAAACCGGTTTGAGCCGGTCTGGTCCTGTTTGAGACTTGTTTGAGCTGGTCAAAATCGGTTTTTGCTGCTCTGGTCCGATTTGAGCCCGTCAAAACGGGTTTGAGACGGTCTATTCCTGTTTGAGTCCGGTTTGAACGGGTCTGGTCCGGTTTTAGCCGGTGTGGTAGGGTTTGAGCCGGTCAAAACCGGTTTGAGCCTGTCTGGTCCGGTTTCAGACGGTCTTGTCGGGTTTGAGCCGGTCAAAACCGGTTTATGCCGATCTGATCTGATTTGACCTGGTCAAAACCAGTTTGAGGCAGTCTCGTCCCAATTCAGCCAATCTGGTTGGGTTAGAGCCGATTAAAACTGGTTTGAGCTGGTCTGGTACGGTTTGGTCCGGTTTCAGCGGTTCTGGTTCGGTTTGATCCGGTTTGAGCCGTTCTGGTCCGCCTTGATCTGGTTGAGCCAGTCTGTTCTGGTTTGAGCCAGTCCAAACTGGTTTGAGCCGTTCCGGTAAGGTTGGATCCTATTTGTGCCAGTCTGGGCAGGTTTGAGTCGGTCAAAACCGGTTTGAGACGGTATAGTCCGGTTTGAGTCTAATTTGGGCTGGTCAAAACCGGTTTGAGGCGGTCTAGTATGGTTTGAGCCAGTAAAAATTGGTTTGAGACGTTCTTGTCCGGTTTGAGTCCGGTTTTAGCCAGACAAAATCGGTTTGACCCGGTCTGGTCCGATTTAGCCGATTTGAGCTGGTCTGGTCTGGTTTGCGCCGGTCATATCCGGTTTGATCCGATCTGGTCCAGTTTGAGCTGGTGAACACCGGTTTGAGCCGGTCTTGTCCGGTTTGTTCCGGTTTTAGTCGGTCTGGTCCGGACTGAGCTGGTCTGGTCCAGTTTGAGCCGGTCAAAACCGGTTTGAGCTGGTCTGGTCTTATATTAGCCGGTCAAAACCGATTTGAGCCGGTTTAAGAGCCGGTCTCCTCCGGTTTGATCCGATTTGAGCCAGTCTGCTCCAGTATGAGTGGGTCAAAACAGGTTTGAGCCGGTCTGGTACCGTTTGAGATGGTCTGGTCCAGTGTGAGTCCGGGTTGAGCCGGAGAAACACAGTTTGAGCCGGTCTAGTCCGCTTTGAGCCGGTTGAGCTTGTCTGGTCTGGTTTGAGCTGGTGAAAAGAGGATTCAGCCGGTCTGGTCTGGTTTGATCTGGTTTGATGTGCTCTGGTCCGGTCTGAGCCGGTCTGGACCGGTTTGATCTGGTCAAACTGGTTTGAGCTGGTCTGGTCCGGTTTGAGCCGGTCTGGTCTGGTTTGATCCAGTGTAAGCCGGTCTGGTCCGGTTTGATTCGTTTGAGCCGGTATGGTCTGGTTTGAGCCATTCAAACCGGTTTGAGCCGCTCTGGTCCGGTTTGCGTCCGGTTTGAGCTGGTCAACACTGGTTCGAGTCGGTCTGGTCCGGTTTCAGCCGTTCTGGACGGGTTTGATTCGGTCAAAACCGGTTTGAGGTGGTCTCGTCCTGTTTCAGCTGGTCTGGTCGGATTTGAGCCGGTTAAAACCGGTTGGAGTCAGTCTGATCCGGATTGATCCGGTTTCAGCAGTTCTGGTCTGGTTTGATCCGGTTTGAGCAGGTCTGGTCCGCTTTGATCTGGTTGAGCCAGTCTGGTCTGGTTTGAGCCGGTCCAAAGCAGTTTGAGGCGGTCTCATCCAGTTTCAGCCGTTCTGGTCGGGTTTGAGCCAGTGAAAACCGGTTTGAGCCGCTCTGGTCCGGTTTGAGTGCGGTTTGAGCAGGTCATAACCAGTTAGAGCCAGTGTAGTCCGCTTTGAGCCGGTCAAAACCGGTTTGAGCCGGTCTGGTCTGGTTTTAGCCGGTCTGGACGGGTTTGAGTCGGTCAAAACCGGTTTGAGGTGGTCTCGTCCAGTTTTAGCCGGTCTGGTCTTGTTTGAGTCAATCAAAACTGCTTTGAGCCGGTGTGGTCCTGTTTGAGTCTGGTTTGAGCTGGTCAAATTCGGTTTGTGCTGCTCTCCTCCGATTTGAGCTGGTCAAAACCGGTTTGAGCCGGTCTGGTCCGGTTTGATCCGGTGTAAGCTGGTCTGGTCCGGTTTGAGTCGTTTGAGCCGGTATGATCTGGTTTGAGCCATTCAAAACCGGTTTGAGCCGTTCTGGTCCGGTTTGCGTCCGGTTTGAGCTGGTCAACACCGGTTCGAGTCGGTCTGGTCCGGTTTTAGCCAGTCTGGACGGGTTTGATTCGGTCAAAACCGGTTTGAGGTGGTCTCGTCCCGTTTCAGCTGGTCTGGTCGGGTTTGAGCCGGTTAAAACCGGTTGGAGCCAGTCTGATCCGGATTGATTCGGTTTCAGCAGTTCTGGTCCGGTTTGATCTGGTATGAGCCAGTCTGGTCCGCTTTGATCTGGTTGAGCCAGTCTGGTCTGGTTTGAGCCGGTCCAAAGAAGTTTGAGGCGGTCTCATCCAGTTTCAGCCGGTCTGGTCGGGTTTTAGCCGGTGAAAACCGGTTTGAGCCGGTCTGGTCCTGTTTGAGTCTGGTTTGAGCCGGTGAAAATCGGTTTGTGCTGCTCTGGTCCGATGTGAGCCGGTGAAAACCGGTTTGAGCCTGTCTATTCCAGTTTGAGTCCGGTTTGAACGGATCTTGTCCGGTTTTAGCCGGTCTGGTAGGGTTTGAGCTGGTCAAAACCGGTTTGAGCCTGTCTGGTCTGGTTTCAGACGGTCTGTTCGGGTTTGAGCCGGTGAAAACCGGTTTGAGCCGGTCTGGTCTGGTTTGAGTGTGGTTTGAACCGGTCAAAATCGGTTTGTGCTGCTCTGGTCCGATTTGAGCCGGTGAAAACCGGTCTGAGCCGTTCTGGTCTGGTTTGAGTGTGGTTTGAGCCGTACAACACAATTTTGAGATGGTCTGATCAGGTTTGAATGCAGTTTGAGCCGGTCATAACCAGTTAGAGCCGGTCTAGTCCGCTTTGAGCCGGTCTGGTCCGGTTTGAGCCGGTGTGGTCCGGATTTATCCGGTTTAAGCCGGTCTGTTCCGGTTTGATTCCTTTGAGCCGGTATGGTCTGGTTTGAGCCATTCAAAACCGGTTTGAACCGGTCTGGTCCAGTATGAGTCCGGTTTGAGCTGGTCAACACCGGTTTGAGCCGTTCTGGTCCAGTTTGAGTCAGGTTTGAGCCAGTCAACACCGGTTTAATCCATTCTGGTCCGGTTTGAGTCTGGTTTGAGCCGGTCTGGTCCGATTTGAGCCGGTCAAATTCAGTTTGAGCCATTCTGATCCGTATTGAGCAGATGAAAACTGGTTTGAGACGCTCTAAGAGCTGGTCAGGTCCAGTTTGATCCGGTTTAAGCCGTTCTGATCCGGTTTGATCCGATTTAAGCCGGTTTGATCTGGTTTGATCCGGTTGAGCCGGTCTGGTTCGGTTTGAGCCGGTCAAAACTGGTCTGAGCCAGTATGGTCCGTTTTTAGCCAGTCTGGTCGGGGTTGACCCAGTCAAAACTGGATTCAGGTGGTCTCGTCTGGTTTCAGTCGGTCTGGTCGGGTTTGAGCCGGTGAAAACCGGTTTGAACCGGTCTGGCTCTGTTTGAGTCTGCTTTGAGCTGGTCAAAATCGGTTTGTGCTTCTATGGTCCGATTTGAGCCGGTCAAAACCGGTTTGAGCCGGTCTGGTCCCGTTTGAGTCCGGTTTGAGCCGGACAACACCAGTTTGAGACGGTTTGGTCCGGGTTGAGTGTGGTTTGAGCTGGTCATAACCGGTTAGAGCCAGTCTGGTCTGCTTTGAGCCAGTCAAAACCGGTTTGAGCCGGTCTGGCCCGGTTTTAGCCGGTCTGGAATGGTTTGAGTCGGTCAAAACCGGTTTGAGGCGGTCTCGTCCAGTTTCATCCGGTCTGGTCGGGTTTGAGTTGGTCAAAACCGGTTTGAGCCGGTGTGGTCCTGTTTGAGTCTATTTTGATTTGGTCAAATTCTGTTTGTGCTGCTCTCGTCCGATTTGAGCCGGTCAAAACCAGTTTGAGCTGGTCTGGTGCAGTTTGATCCGGTTAAAGCCGGTCTGGTGCTGTTTGAGTCCGGTTTGAGCCGGTCAAACCCTGTTTGTGCCAGTCTGGTTCGGTTTAAGCCAGTCTGGTCGGGTTTGAGCCGGTCAAACCTGGTTTCATCCGGTCTGGTCTGGTTTGATCCGGTTAAAGCCGGTGTGGTCCGGTTTGATCCAGTTGAGCCGGTCTGTTCTGGTTTGACCCGGTCAAAACCAGTTTGATCTGGTCTGGTCCGGTTTGAGTCCGGTTTGATATGGTCTGGTCCGGTTGGAGCCGGTCAAAACCGGTTTGAGCCGTTCTGGTCCGTATTGAGCCGATCAAAACCGGTTTCAGACTGTCTAAGGGCCGGTCTGGTCCGGTTTGATCCGGTTTGAGTCTGTCTGGTCCGGTTTGAGCTGGTCAAAACCGGTTTGAAGCAGTCTGTTCCGGTTTGAGTCCAATTTGAGCTGGTCAAACCCGGTTTGAGCCGGTCTGGTCCGGTGTTAGCTGGTCAAATCCTGTTTTAGCCGGTCTGGTGTGGTTTGAGCCGGTTTGAGCCGGTCTGGTCCTGTTTGATCCGGTAGAGCCGGTCTGGGCTTTTGTGAGCTGGTCAAAACCGGTATGAGCCGGTCTGGTCCGATTTGAGCCGGTCAAAACCGTTTTCAGCCGGTCTGGTCCGGTTTGAGTCCAGTTTGAGCTGGTCTGGTCCGGTTTCAGCTGGTCAAAACCGGTTTGAGCCGGTCTGATCCGTTTTGATCCGGTTTGAGCCTGTCTGGTCAGGTTTGAGCCGTTCTGGTCCGGTTTGAGTCTGGTTTGAGTGAATCAACACCGGTTTGAGCCGGTCTGGTCCAGTTTGAGTCAGGTTTGAGCCGGTCAACACCAGTTTGAGCCGGTCTGGTCCGGTTTGAGTCCAATTTGAGCCGGTCAAAACTGGATTGAGCCGGTCTGGTCCGGTTTGTGCCGGTCTAAGAGACGGTCTGGTCCGGTTTGATTAGGATTGAGCCGGTCTGGTCTGCTTTGAGCCAGTCTAACCCGGTTGAGCCGTTCTGGTCCCCTTTGAGTGCAGTTTGAGACGGTCTAACCCTGCTTGAGCCAGTCTGGTCCGGTTTCGGCCTGTCTGGTCGGGTTTGAGCCGGTCAACCCTGGTTTGAGCCGGTCTGGTCCGATTACATCCGGTTAAAGCCATTCTGGTCCTGATTGAGTCCGATTTGAGCCGGTCTGCTCCGGTTTGAGCCGGTCTGCTCCGGTTTGAGACGGTCTAAGAGCCGGTCTGGTCCGGTTTGAGCCGATCTGGTCCGGTTTGAGACAGTCTAACCCGGTTTGAGCCGTTCTGGTCCGGTTTGAGTCCATTTTGAGCTGGTCAAACACTGTTTGAGCCAGTCTGGTTCAGTTTAAGCCAGTCTGGTCGGGTTTGAGCCCGTCAACCCTGGTTTGAGCCGGTGTGGTCCGGTTTGATCCGGTTAAAGCTGGTCTGGTCCGGTTTGATCCGGTTCAGCCCGTCTGTTCTGGTTTGACCCGGTCAAAAGCGGTTTGAGCTGGTCTGGTCCGGCTTGAGTCCAGTTTGAGATGGTATCGTCCGGTTTGAGCTGGTCAAAAGCGGTTTGAGTCATTCTGGTCCGTATTGAGCCAATCAAAACCGGTTTGAGACTGTCTAAGGGCCATTCTGCTCCAGTTTATAAGGGCCAGTCTGGTCCGGTTTGATCCGATTTGAGTCTGTCTGGTCCGGTTTGAGCTGGTCAAAACCGGTTTGAGCCGGTGTGTTCCGGTTTGAGTCCAATTTGAGCGGGTCAAAACCGGTTTGAGCTGCTCTGGTCCGGTGTGAGCTGGTCAAATCCTGTTTGAGCCGGTCTGGTGCGGTTTGAGCCAGTTTGAGCCGGTCTCGTCCGGTTTGATCCGGTAGAGCCGGTCTGGGCTTTTGTGAGCTGGTCAAAACCAGTTTGAGCCGTTCTGGACGGTTTGATCCGGTTTGAGGCGGTCTGGTCCGATTTGAGCCGCTCAAATCCGTTTTCAGCCAGTCTGGTCCGGTTTGAGTCCGGTTTGAGTTGGTCTGGTCTGCTTTGATATGGTTGAGCCAGTCTGGTCTGGTTTGAGCCAGTCCAAACAGGTTTGAGCCGGTCTTGTCCAGTTTCAGCTGGTCTGGTCGGGTTTGAGCCAGTCAAAACGGGTTTGAGACGGTGTGGTCCGGTTTGAGTCCGGTTTGAGCCGGTCAAAACCGGTTTGAGCCGGGCTGGTCCATTTTGAGTCCGGTTTGAGCTGGACAACACCAGTTTGAGATGTTCTGGTCCGGTTTGAGTGCGGTTTGAGCCGGTCATAACCGGTTAGAGCCGGTCTAGTTTGCTTTGAGCCGGTCAAAACTGGTTTGAGCTGGTCTGGTCCGGTTTTAGCCGGTCTGGACGGATTTGAGTCGGTCAAAACCGGTTTGAGGCGGTCTCGTCCAGTTTTAGCCGGTTTGGTCGGGTTTGAGTCGGTCAAAACCGGTTTGAGCCGGTGTGTCCTGTTTGAATCTGATTTGAGCCATTTAAAACCAGTTTGACCCAGTCTGGTCCTGTTTGAGTCCGGTTTGAGCCAGTCAAAACCGGTTTGAGGCTGTCTGGACTGGTTTTAGCTGGTCAAAAGCGGTTTGCAACTGATTTGAGCCGGTCTGTTGCGGTTTGAGCCGGACTCCTCCGGTTTCATGCGGTTGAGCCGGTATGGTCTGGTTTGATCCGGTTAAAACCGGTTTGAGCCGGTAGGGTCCGGTTTGAGTCTGGTTTGAGGCAGTCAAAACCGGTTTCAGCCGGTCTGGTCCGGTTGGATCCAGGTTGAGCGCTTCTGGTCCTGTTTGATCCGGTCTGGTTCGCTTTGATCTGGTTGAGCCAGTCTGGTCTGGTGTGAGCCGGTCCAAACCGGTTTGAGCTGGTCTCGTCCGGTTTCAGCCAGTCTGGTCGGGTTTGAGCCAGTCAAAACGGGTTTGAGACAGTCTGGTCCGGTTTGAGTCTGGTTTGAGCCAGACAACACCAGTCTGAGATGGTCTGGTCTGGTTTGAGTGCGGTTTGACCAGGTCATAACTGGTTAGACATGGTCTAGTCCGCTTTGTGCCGGTCAAAACTGGTTTGAGCCTGTCTGGTTCGGTTTTAGCCGGTCTGGACGAGTTTGAGTCGGTCACAACCGGTTTGAGGTGGTCCCATCCAGTTTCAGCCGGTCTGGTCGGGTTTGAGCCAGTCAAAACTGGTTTGAGCTGGTGTGGTGCAGTTTGAGTCTGGTTTGAGCTGGTCAAATTCGGTTTGTGCTGCTCTCGTCCGATTTGAGCTGGTCAAAACCGGTTTGAGCCGGTGTGGTCTGGTTTGATCCAGTTTAAGCCGGTCTGGACCGGTTTGATTCGTTTGAGTCGGTATGGTCAGGTTTGAGCCGTTCAAAACCGGTTTGAGCTGGTCTGGTCTGGTTTGATTCCGGTTTGAGCTGGTCAACACCGGTTTGAGCCGTTCTGGTCCAGTTTGAGTCAGGTTAGAGCCGGTCAACACCGGTTTGATCAGTTCTGGTCCGGTTTGAGTCCGGTTTGAGCCGGTCTGGTCCCGTTTGAGCCAGTCAAAACCGGTTTGAGCCGTTCTGATCTGTATTGAGCGGATCCAAACCTGTTTGAGACGGTCTAAGAGCCGGTCTGGTCCGGTTTGATCCGGTTTAAGCCGGTGTGTTCCTGTTTGATACGGTTGAGCCGGTCTGGTTCGGTTTGAGCCGGTTAAAACAGGTCTGAGCCAGTCTGGTACTGTTTTAACCAGTCTGGTCAGGGTTGACCCAGTTAAAACCGGTTTCAGCCGTTCTCGTCCGTTTTCAGACGGTCTGTTTGGGTTTGAGCCGCTGAAAACCGGTTTGAGCCGGTCTGGTCCTGTTTGAGTCTGGTTTGAGCCCGTCAAAATCGGTTTGTGCTGCTCTGGTCCGATTTGAGCCGGTGAAAACTGGTTTGACCCGGTCTATTCTGGTTTGAGTCCTGTTTGAACGGGTCTTGTCAAGTTTTAGCTGGTCTGGTAGGGTTTGAGCCGGTCAAAACCGGTTTGAGCCTGTCTGGTCCGGTTTCAGACGGTCTGGTCGGGTTTGAGCCCGTCAAAACCGGTTTGTGCCAGTCTGGTCTGATTTGACCCGGACAAAACCGGTTTGAGGCGGTCTCGTCCCATTTAACCTGGTCTGGTCGGGTTTGAGCCAGTTAAAACCGGTTTGAGCCTGTTTGGTCCGGTTTGATCCGGTTTCAGTGGTTCTGGTCCAGTTTGATCCGGTTTGAGCTGGTCTGGTCTGCTTTGATCTGGTTTAGCCAGTCTGGTCTGGTGTGAGCCGGTCCAAACTGGTTTGAGCCGGTCTCATCCGGTTTCAACGGGTCTGGTCGGGTTTGAGCCAGTAAAAATGCGTATGAGACGGTCTGGTCCGGTTTGAGTCCGGTTTGAGCCGGTCAACACCGGTTTGAGCCAGTCTGGTCCGGTTTGAGTCTGGTTTGAGCCAGACAACACCAGTGTGAGACGTTCTGGTCCGGTTTGAGTGCGGTTTGAGCCGGTCATAACCAGTTAGAGCCAGTCTAGTCCACTGTGAGCCGGTCAAAATTGGTTTGAGCTGGTCTGGTCCAATTTTAGCCGGTCTTTGAGCTGGTGAAAACCGGTTTGAACCAGTCTGGTCCGGTTTTAGCTGGTCTGGTCGGGTTTGAGCCGGTCAAAACCGGTTTGAGGCTGTCTCGTCCAGTTTCAGCCGGTCTGGTCGGGATTGAGCCGGTCAAAACCGGTTTGAGCCGGTGTGGTCCTGTTTGAGTCTGGTTTGAGCTTGTCAAATTCGGTTTGTGCTGCTCTCGTCCTATTTGAGCCGTTCAAAACCGGTTTGAGCCAATCTGGTGCGGTTTGATCCGGTTTAAGCGGTCTGGTCTGGTTTGAGCCGGTCAAACCCGGTTGGAGCCTTTATGGTCCGTTTTGAGTGGATCAAAACCGGTTTGAGACGGTCTAAGAGCCGGTCTGGTCTGGTTTGATCCAGTATAAGCCGTTCTGGTCCGCTTTGATCCGGATGAGCCGGTCTGGTTCGGTTTGAGTCGGTCAAAAGTGATCTGAGCCAGTCTGGTCCGGTTTTAATTGGTCTGGTCGGGGTTGACCCGTTCAAAACCGGTTTCAGCCAGTCTCATCCGGTTTCAGCTGGTCTTGTCGGGTTTGAGCCGATGAAAACCGGTTTGAGCCGGTCTGGTCCGGTTTGAGTGTGGTTTGAGCCGGTCAAAATCGGTTTGTGCTTCTCTGGTCTGATTTGAGCCAGTCAAAACCGGTCTGAGCCGTTCTGGTCTGCTTTGAGTGTGGTTTGAGCCGGACAACACCCGTTTGAGACGGTCTCGTCCGGTTTGAATGCGGTTTGAGCCGGTCATAACCGGTTAGAGCCGGTCTAGTCGGCTTTGAGCCGGTCTGGTCTGGTTTGAGCCGGTCTGGTCCGGTTTGATCCGGTGTAAGCCGGTCTAGTCCGGTTTGATTCGTTTGAGCCGTTATGGTCTGGTTTGAGCCATTCAAAACCGATTTGAGCCGTCCTGTTCCGGTATGCGTCCGGTTTGAGCTGGTCAACACAGGTTTGAGCCGGTCTGGTCCAGTTTGAGTCCGGTTTGAGCCTGACAACACCAGTTTGAGACGATCTGGTCCAGTTTGAGTGCAGTTTGATCCGGTCAAAATTGGTTATAGCCTGTCTAGTACGCTTTGAGCTGGTCAAAACCGGTTTGAGGCGGTCTCATCCAGTTTCAGCCGGTCTTGTCGGGTTTTAGCCGGTGAAAACCGGTTTGAGCCGGTCTGGTCCTGTTTGAGTCTGGTTTGAGCTGGTCAATTTCGGTTTGTGCTGCTCTCGTCCGATTTGAGCCTGTCAAAACCCGTTTGAGCCGGTCTGGTACAGTTTGATCCGGTTTAAGCCTGTCTGGTCCAGTTTGATTCGGTTGAGCGGGTATGGTCTGGTTTGAGCCATTCAAAACCGGTTTGAGTCGGTCTTTTCCTGTTTGAGTTCGATTTGAGCCGTTTAAAACTGGTTTGACCCGGTCTGGTCCTCTTTGAGTCTGGTTTGAGCAAGTCAATACTGGTTTGAGGCTGTCTGGACCAGTATGAGCTGGTCAAAAGCGGTTTGCGACTGATTTGAGCCGGTCTGTTCCGGTTTGATCCGGTGTAAGCTGGTCTGGTCCGGTTTGATTCGTTTGAGCTGGTATGGTCTGGTTTGAGCCATTCAAAACCGGTTTGAGCCGTTCTGATCCGGTTTGAGTCCGGTTTGAGCTGGTCAACACCGGTTCGAGCCGGTCTGGTCCAGTTTTAGCCGGTCTAAGAGCCGGTCCGTTCCGGTTTGATTCGGTTTGAGTCGGTCTGGTCCGGTTTCAGCCAATCTAACACAGTTTGAGCCGTTCTGGTCTGGTTTGAGCCCGGTTTGAGCCGGTCAAACCCTGTTTGAGCCAGTCTGGTTCGGTTTAAGCCAGTCTCGTCGGGCTTGAGGCAGTCAACCCTGGTTTACGCCGGTCTGGTCCGGTTTGATCCGGTTAAAGACGGTCTGGTCCGTTTTGATCCGGATGAGCCGGTCTGCTCAGGTTTGACCCGGTCAAAGCCAGTTTGAGCTGGTCTGGTCCGGTTTGAGTCAGGTTTGAGATGGTCTGGTCCGGTTTGAGCCGGTCAAAACCGGTTTAAGCCGTTCTGGTCCGTATTGAGCTGATCAAAACCGGTTTGACACTGTCTAAGGCCTGGTCTGGTCTGGTTTGATCCGGTTTGAGTCTGTCTGGTCCGGTTTGAGCTGGTCAAAACCAGTTTGAGTCTGTCTGTTCTGGTTTGAGTCCAACTTGAGCCAGTCAAATCCGGTTTGAGCCGGTCTGGTCCGGTGTGAGCTGGTCAAATCCTGTTTGAGCCGGTCTAGTGCGGTTTGAGCCGGTTTGAGATGGTGTGGTTCGGTTTGATCCGATAGAGCTGTTCTGGGCTTTTGTGAGCTGATCAAAACCGGTTTGAGCTGGTGTGGTCCAGTTTAATCCGGTTTGATGCAGTCTGGTCCGACTTGAGCCGGTCAAAACCGTTTTCAGCTGGTCTGGTCCGGTTTGAGTCCGGTTTGAGCTGGTCTGGTCCGGTTTCAGCTGGTCAAAACCGGTTTGAGACGGTTTGGTCCGTTTTGATCTGTTTTGAGCCTGTTTAGTCCGGTTTGAGCCGTTCTGGTCCGGTTTGAGTCTGGTTCGAGCCGGTTAACACTGATTTGAGACGGTCTGTTCCAGTTTGAGTCCCGTTTGAGCTGGTCAACACCGGTTTGAGCCGGTCTGGTCCAGTTTGAGTTAGGTTTGAGCCAGTCAACACCGGTTTGATCCGTTATGGTCCGGTTTGAGCCCAGTTTGAGACGGTCTGGTCCGGTTTGAGCTGGTCAAAACCAGTTTGAGACGTTCTGGTCCGTATTGAGCTGATCAAAAGCGGTTGGAGACGGTCTAAGAGCCTGTCTGCTCCAGTTTGAGAGGATGAAAACTGGTTTGAGTCGCTCTGGTCCCGATTGAGACTGTCTGGTCCAGTGTGAGTCCGATTTGAGCCGGAGAAACACAATTTGAGCCGGTCTAGTCCGCATTGAGCTGGTTGAGCTGGTGTGGTCTGGTTTGAGCCGGTGAAAAGAGGATTCAGCCGGTCTGGTCCGGTTTGATCTGGTTTGATCCGGTGTGGTCCGGTCTTAGCCGGTCTGGTCCGGTTTGATCTGGTCAAACTGGTTTGAGCCAGTCTGGTCCGGTTTGAGCTGGTGTGGTCGGGATTCAGCCGGTCAAACCTGTTTGAGCTGGTCTGGTCCGGTTTGAGTCCGGTTTGAGCCGGTCAACAACGGTTTGAGCCAGTCTGGTACGGTTTGAGTCTGGTTTGAATCGGACAAAAGCTGTTTGAGCCCGTCTGGTCCGTATTGAGCCGGTCAAAACCAGTTTGAGGCGGTCTAAGATACGGTCTGGCCCAGTTTGATCCGGTTGATCGGTCAGGTCTGGTTTGAGCTGGTCAAAACATGTTTGAGGCGGCCTGGTCAGGTTCGAGTCTGGTTTGAGCTGTTCAACACCGGTATGAGCCGGTCTGGTCCGGTTTCGAGTCCGGTTTGAGCTGCTGAAAACCGGTTTGAGCCGGTCTGGTCCGGTTTTGATCCAGTTTAAGCCGGTCTGGTCTGGTTTGATTTGTTTGAGTTGGTATGGTCAGGTTTGAGCCGTTGAAAACCGGTTTGAGCTGGTCTGGTCCGGTTTGAGTCCGGTTTGAGCTGGTCTGGTCCTCTTTGAACTGGTTCAGCCACTCTGGTCTGGTTTGAGCCAGTCCAAAACGGTTTTAGCCGGTCTCGTACGGTTTCAGCCGGTCTGATCTGGTTTGAGCCCGTCTAAACGGGTTTGAGACGGTCTGGTCCGGTTTGAGACCGGTTTGAGGCAGTCAAAACCGGTTTGAGCCGGTATGGTCCTGTATGAGTACGGTTTCAGCCGGACAACACCAGTTTGAGACGGTCTGCTCCGGTTGAATGCGCTTTGAGCTGGTCATAACCGGTTAGAGCCGGTCTAGTCTACTTTGAGCTGGTCAAAACCGGTTTGAGTCGGTCTGATCCGGTTTCAGCCGGTCTGGTCGGGTTTTGGCTGGTCAAAACCGGTTTGAGCAAGTCTGGTCCGGTTTGAGTGTGGTTTGAACCAGTCAAAACCGGTTAGTGCCTGTCTGGTCCGATTTGAGGTTGTCAAAACCGGTTTGAGCCGGTCTGGTACGGATTAATCCCGTTTAAGCCGGTCTGGTCCGGTTTGAACCGGTTTGAGCCGGTCTGATCCGGTTTGAACCGGTTTGAGCCGGTTTGATCTGGTTTGAGCCGGTCTGGTCCGGTTTGAGCCTGTCAAGAACGGTTTAAGACGGTCTGGTCCGGTTTGAACTGGTTGAGCTGGTCTGGTCTGGTTTGAGCCGATCCTAACCAGTTTCAGCTGGTCTGCTCCTGTTTGAGCCGGTCAAAACCGGTTGAGCCGGTCTGTTACGGTTTGATCCCCTGAGTGTGCACTCCCCTGAGTGAGCGCTCACCTGAGTGGGCACTCTGCTTTGTGAGCACCTCCCTGTGTGTGCACTCCCCTGAGTGTGCCGTCGTCTGAATGAGCACTCCCCTGAGTGTGCACTCCTCTGAGTTCGCACTCTCCTAAGTGAGGAACCGTCTGAGTGTGAAGTCCCCTGAGTGTGTGCTCCCCAGAGTGTGCGCTCCCCGGAGTGTGCACTCCCCTGAGTGAGCGCTCCCCTGAGTGGGCACTCCCCTGAGTGTGCACTCGCCGGACTGAGGACTACTGAGTGTGCACACCCATGAGTGTGAACTCGTCTGAGAGAGGACTCCCTTGAGTGTGCACTCCCCTGAGTGTATGCTCACTTGAGTGTGCATGCCCCTGAGTGTGCACTCCCCTGAGTGTGCACTCGCCTGAGTGAGGACACCCCTGAGTGTGCACTCCCCTGAGTTAGCACTCCTCTGAATGTGCACTCCTCTGAGTTTGCACTTCCCTGAGTGAGGACTCTCCTGGTGTGCACTCCCCTGAGTGTGCGCTACCCTGAGTGTGTGCTTCCCTGAGTGTGCACTCCCATGAGTGAGCGCTCCGCTGAGTGTGAACTCCCCTGAGTGTACACTCACCTGAGTGAGGATACCCCTGAGAGTGCACTCCACTGTGTGAGCACTCCCCTGAGTGTGCACTCCTGTTAGTTCACACTATCCTGGGTGAGGATGCCACTGAGTGTGCACTCACCTGAGTGTGCGCTCCCCTGAGTGTGCACTCCCCTGAGTGAGCGCTCCCCTGAGTGTGCTCTCACCTGAGAATGCACTCACCTGTGTGAGGACTCCCCTGAGTGTCCACTCCCCTGAGATTGCGCTCCCCTGAGTGTGCGCTCCCCTGAGTGAGCACTTCCCTGAGTGCGAACTCCCCTGCGTGTGCACTCCACTGGGTGAGGACACCCCAGAGTGTGGACTCGCCTGAGTGTGAACTCGCCTGAGTGAGGCTCCCCTGAGTGTGAACTCCCCTGAGTGAGCGCTCTCTTGTTGGGGCACTTGCTTGAGTGATGACCCCTTTGGGTGAGCCCTCCACTGTGTGTGCCTGCTCTGAGTTCGCACTCTCCTGAGTGAGGATTTCCCTGAGTGTGCACTCCCCTGAGTGTGCACTTTCCTGAGTGTGCACTCCCCTGGGTGAAGACACCCCTGAGTGTGCACTCTCCTGGGTGCACACTCCCCTGAGTGTTCCTTCCCCAGGGTGTGCACTCCCCTGCGTGTGCGCTCCCCTGAGTGTGCACTCCCGTGAGTGAGCGCTCCCCTGAGTGTGCTCTCGCCTGAGTAAGGACTACTGAGTGTGCACACCCCTGAGTGTGACCTCACCTGAGTGAGGATTCCCCTGAGTGTGCACTCCCCTGAGTGCATGCTCACCTGAGTGTACACTCCCCTGAGTGTGAACTCACCTGAGTGAGGACTCCCCTGAGTGTGCACTCCACTGAATGAGCACTCCCCTGAGTGTACACTCCCCTGAGTGTGCTCTCCCCTGAGTGTGTACTCCCCTGAGTGTTCACTCTTCAGGGTGTGCACTCCCCTGAGTGTGGGCTCCCCTGAGTGTGCACTCCCCTGAGTGTGCACTCACTTGGCTGAATACACCCCTGAGTGTGCACACCCCTGAGTGTGCACTCCCCTGAGTGTTCCCACCCCAGGGTGTGCACACCCCTGAGTGTGTGCTCCCCTGAGTGTGCACTCCGCTGAGTGAGCGCACCCCTGAGTGCACACTCCCCTGAGTGTGGTCTCGCCTGGGTGAAGAGACCCCTGAGTGTGCACTTCCCTGAGTGTGCACTCTCCTGAGTGTGCGCTCCCCTGAGTGTGCATTTCCCTGAGTGAGCGCTCCCCTGAGTGTGCACTCACCTGAGTGAGGACTACTGAGTGTGAACTCGCCTGAGTGAGGACTCCCCTGAGTGTGCACTCCCCTGAGTGCATGCTCACCTGAGTGTGCACTCCCTTGAGTGCGCACTCCCCTGAGCATACACTCGCCTGAGTTAGGAGACCCCTGTGTGTGCACTCCCCTGAGTGTGAACTTGCCTGAGTGAGGACTCCCCTAAGTGTGCACCCCAGTGAATGAGCACTCGCCTGAGTGTACACTCCCCTGAGTGTGCTCTCCCCTGAGTGTGCACTCCCCTGAGTGAGCACTCCCCTGAGTGTGCACTCGCCTTGGTGAAGGAACCCCTGAGTGTGCACTCCCCTGAGTGTGCAATCCCGTGAGTGATCCCTCCCCAGGGTGTGCACTCCCCTGATTGTGGGCTCCACTGAGTTTGCACTCCGCTGAGTGAGCACTCCCCTGAGTGCACACTCTCCTCAGTGTGGACTCGCCTGGGTGAAGACACCCCTGAGTGTGCACTCCCCTGAGTGTTCGCTTCCAGGGTGTGCACTCCCTTGAGTGAGCGCTCCCCTGAGTGTGCACTCCTCTGAGTTTGCACTCTCCTGAGTGAGGACTCCCCTGAGTGTGCACTCCCCTGAGTGTGCGCTCCCCTGAGTGTGCACTCCCCTGAGTGAGGACTGCACTGAGTGCACACTATCCTGAGTGTGCACTCCCATGAGTGAGCACTCTCCTAAGTGTGCACTCGCCTGTGTGAGGACTCCCCTGAATGTGCACTCCCCTGAGTGTGCGCTCACTTTACTGAAAACTCCCCTGAGTGAGCAGTCCCCTGAGTGTGCACTCCCCTGAGTGCGCACTCCCCTGAGGGTGCACTCGCCTGAGTGAGGACACACCTGAGTGTGCACTCACCTGAGTGTGAACTCGCCTGAGTGAGGACTCCCCTGAGTTTGCACTCTCCTGAGTGTGAACTCGCCTGAGTGAGGACTCCCCTGAGTGTGCACTCCACTGAATGTGCACTCCCCTGAGTGTACACTCCCCTGAGTGTCCTCTTCCCTGAGTGTGCACTCCCCTGAGTGAGTACTCCCCGGAGTACACACACCCCTGAGTGTGCACTCGCCTGGGTGTAGACACCCCTGAGTGTTCACTCCCCTGAGTGTGCACTCCCCTGAGTGTTCACTCTTCAGGGTGTGCACTCCCCTGAGTGCGCACTCCCCTGAGTGTGCAATCGCCTGGGTGAAGGCACCCCTGAGTGTGCCCTCCCCTGAGTTTGTGCTCCCCTGTGTGTGCACCCCCCTGAGTGTGCACCTCCCTGAGTGAGAACTCCACTGAGTGCACACTATCCTGAGTGTGCACTCCCATGAGTGAGTGCTCTCCTTAGAGCGCACTCGCCTTTGTGAGGACTCCCCTGAGTGTGTGCTCACTTTAGTGGAAACTCCTCCGTGTCAGCGCTTCCCTGAGTGTGCACTCCCCTGAATTTCCACTCGCCTGAATGAAGACTCCCCTTAGTGTGCAGTCCCCTGAAAGAGCACTCCGATGAGAGTGCACTCCTCTGAGTTTGCACTCTCCCGAGTGAGGACCCCCTGCGTGTGCACTCCCCTGATTGAGCACTCCCCTGAGTGTGCACTCCCCTGAGTTCACACTCTCCTGAGTGAGGACTACCCTGTGTGTGCACTCCTCTGAGTTTGCACTCTCCTGAGTGAGGACATCCCTGAGTGTGCACTCTCCTGAGTGTGTGCTCCCCTGAGATTGCGCTCCCCTGTGTGTGCGCTCCCCTGAGTGAGCACTTCCCTGAGTGTGCACTCCCCTGAGTGTGAACTCGCCTGAGTGAGGACTCCCCTGAGTGTGCACTCCACTGAATGAACACTTCCCTTAGTGTACACTCCCCTGAGTGTGCTCTCCCCTGAGTGAGCGGTCCCCTGAATGCACGGTCCCGTGAGTGTGAACACACCTGGGAGAAGACACCCCTGTGTGTGTACTCCCCTGGGTGTGAACTCGCCTGAGTGAGGATCCCCTGAGTGTGCCCTCCCCTGAGTGTGCACTCTCCTGAGTGTGTGCTCCCCTGAGTGTGCGCTCCACTGAGTGAGCGCTCCCCAGTGTGTGCACTCGCCTGAGTGTGCACTCGCCTGAGTGAGGACTCCACTGAGTGCACACTATCCTGAGTGTGCACTCCCCTGAGTGAGCGCTCCCCTGAATGTGCACTGCTTGGAGCCAGTCTGGCCCGGTTTGATTCCAGTTTGAGCCGGTGAACAATGGTTTGAGCCGGTCAGCTCCGATTTGAGTCCAGTTTGAGCTGGTCTAAACCGGTTTGTGCCAGTCTGGTCCGATTTGAGCCGTTCAAAAACGGTTTGAGCTGGTCTGTTTCGGTTTGAGCTGGTCAAATCCTGTTTGAGCCGGTCTGGTCCGGTGTGTGCCAGGTTGAGCCAGTCTGGTCCGGTTTGATCCGTTTGTGCCGGTTTGGTCTGGTTGGAGCCGTTCAAAACCGTTTTGGGCCGCTCTGGTCCGGTTTGAGTCCGGTTTGAGCCGGTTTGGTCCTTGTCCGGTTTGAGCCGATGAAAACCTATTTGAGCCGGTCTAGTCCGGTTTGAGTCCGGTTTGAGTCGGTCTGGTACGTTTTTCGTCCGATTTGAGCCTTTCAAAACAGGTTTGAGGCCATCTGGTCCGGTTTGTGCCGGTCAAAACCGGTTTGAGTTTGTTTGGAGACGGTCAAAACCAGTTTGAGCCGGTCTGGTGCGATTTGAGCCGCTAAAAACCAGTTTGAGCCAGTCTAATACGGTCAGAACATGTTTGAGCCGGTCTGCTCTGGTTTGATCGGGTTTGATCTGGTCTGGTCCGTTTTGTGACGGTCAAAACCGGTTTGATCTGGTTTAAGCCGGTCTGGTACGGTTTGATCCGGTTGAGCCGGTCTGGTCTGGTTTGAGACGGTCAAACCCTGTTTGAGCCGGTCTGTTCCTGTTTGAGTCCGATTTGAGCCGTTTAAAACCGGTTTGACCCGGTCTGGTCCTGTTTGAGTCCGTTTTGAGCCAGTCAAAATCGGTTTGAGGCTGTCTGGACCGGTTTCAGCTGGTCAAAAGCGTTTTGCGACCAGTTTGAGCCGGTCTGGTCCGGTTTTGAGCCGGTCTGGTGCGGCTTGATCCGGTTGAGCTGGTATGGTTTGGTTTGAGCTGGTTAAAACCAGTTTGAGCCAGTCGGGTCCGGATTGAGTCCAGTTTGAGCCAGTCAAAACCGGTTTGAGCTGGTCTGGTCTGGTTTATCCGGTTTGAGCCTGTCTGGTCAGCTTCGATATGGTTGAGCCAGTCTGGTCTGGTTTGAGCCGGTCCAAACCGGTTTCAGTCGTTCTCGTCCGGTTTCAGCCGGTCTGGTCGGGTTTGAACCGGTCAAATCGGGTTTGAGACGGTCTGGTCCGGATTGAGTCCGGTTGGAGCCAGTCAAAACGGGTTAGAGCCGGTCTAGTCCGCATTGAGCCGGTCAAAACCGGTTTCAGCCGGTCTGGTCCGTTTTGAGCGGATCAAAACCGGTTTGAGACAGTCTAAGAATCGTTCTGGTCCGCTTTAAACTGCTATAAGCCGGTCTGGTCCGGTTTGATCCAGTTCAGCTGGTCTGGTTCGGTTTCAGCCGGTCAAAAGTGTTCTGAGCCAGTCTGGTTCGGTTTTAGATTGTCTGGTCGGGGTTGACCTGGTCAAAACCGGTTTCAGCCAGTCTCGTCCGGTTTCAGCCGGTCTGGTCGGGTTTGAACCGGTCAAAACCGGTTTGTGCCGTTCTGGTCTGATTTGACCCGGTCAAAACCGGTTTGAAGCGGTCTCGTCCCAATTCAGCCGGTCTGGTCGGGTTTGAGCCAGTTAAAACCGGTTTGAGCCGGTCTGGTCCGGTTTGATCCAGTTTCAGTGGTTTGGGTTCGGTTTGATCCGGTTTGAGCCGGTCTGGTCTGCTTTGAACTGGTTGAGCCAGTCTGGTCTGGTTTGAGCTGGTCCAAACCAGTTTGCACCGGTCTCGTCCGGTTTTAGCCGATCTGGTCGTGTTTCAGCCAGTCAAAACGGGTTTGAGACGTTCTGGTCCGGTTTGAGTCCGGTATGAACCGGTCTTGAAACCGGTTTGTACGGGTCTGGTCCGGTTTTAGCCAGTCTGGTAGGGTTTGAGCCGGTCAAAACCGGTTTGAGCCTGTCTGGTCCGGTTTCAGACGGTCTGGTCGGATTTGAGCAGGTCAAAACCGGTTTGTGCTGGTCTGGTCTGATTTGACCCGGTCAAAACTGGTTTGAGGTGGTCTCGTCCCAATTCAGCTGGTCAGGTCGGGTTTGAGTGGGATAAAACCGGTTTCAGCCGGTCTGGTCCGGTTTGATCCGGTTGAGCCGGTATGGTCTGGTTTGAGCCCTTCAAAACTGGTTGGAGCCGGTCTTGTGCGGTTTGATCCCGTTTCAGCGTTTCTGGTCCGGTTTGATCCGGTTTGAGCCGGTATGGACCTCTTTGATCTGGTTGAGCCAGTCTGGTCTTGTTTGAGCCGGTCCAAAGCGGTTTGAGACGGTCTCGTCAGGTTTCAGCTGATCTGGTCGGGTTTGAGCCGGTCAAAACGGGTTTGAGACGGTCTGGTCTGGTTTGAGTCCGGTATGAGCCGGTCAAAACCGGTTTGAGCCGGTGTCATCCGGTTTGCGTCCAGTTTGAGCCAGACAATACCAGTTTGAGACGGTCTGGTCCGGTTTGAGTGCGGTTTGAGCCGGTCATAACCGGTTAGAGCCGGTCTAGTCCACTTTGAACCGGTCAAAACTGGTTTGAGCCGGTGTGGTCCAGTTTTAGCCAGTCTGTATGGGTTTGAGTTGGTCAAAACCGGTTTGAGGCGGTCTCGTCCAGTTTCAGCCGGTCTGGTCCGGTTTGAGCCAGTCTAACCCAGTTTGAGCCGTTCTGTTCCCGTTTGAGTCTCGTTTGAGCCGGTCAAACCCTGTTTGAGCCAGTCTGGTCCGGTTTAAGCCAGTCTGGTCGGGTTTGAGCCGGTCAACCCTGGTTTGAGCGGGTCTGGTTTGGTTAGATTCGTTTATAGCCGGTCTGGTCCGGTTTGAGTCCGATTTGAGCCAGTCAAAACCGGTTTGAGCTGGTCTCGTCCGGTTTGATTCGGTTTGAGCTGGTCTGGTCCGGTTTGAGCCAGTCTAACCCGGTTTGAGCCGTTCTGGTCCGGTTTGAGTCCGGTTTGAGCCAGTAAAAACACTGTTTGAGCCAGTCTGGTTCGATTTAAGCCAGTCTGGTCGGGTTTGAGCTGGTCAACCCTGGTTTGGGCCGGTCTGGTCTGGTTTGATCCGGTTGAATCTGGTCTGGTCCGGTTTGATCCGGTTGAGCCGGTCTGTTCAGGTTTGACCCGGTCAAAGCCGGTTTGAGCTGGTCTGGTCTAGTTTGAGTCAGGTTTGAGATGGTCAACAGCGGTTTGATCCGTTCTGGTCTGGTTTGAGTCCGGTTTGAGCTGGTCTGGTCTGGTTTGAGCAGGTCAAAATGGGTTTGAGCCGTTCTGGTCCGTTTTGAGCGGATCAAAACCGGTTTGAGACGGTCTAAGAGCCAGTCTGGTCCGGTTTAAACCGGTATAAGCCGGTCTGGTCTGGTTTGATCCGGTTCAGCCGGTCTGGTTCGGTTTCAGCCGGTCAAAAGTGTTCTGAGCCAGTCTGGTCCGGTTTTAGTTGGTCTGGTCGGGGTTGACACGGTCAAAACCGGTTTCAGCCGGTCTCGTTCGGTTTCAGCCGGTCTGGTCGGGATTGAGCCGGTCAAAACCGGTTTGTGCCGGTCTGGTCTGATTTGACCCAGTCAAAACCGGTTTGCGGCGGTCTCATCCCAATTCAGCTGGTCTGGTCGGGTTTGAGCCAGTTAAAACCGGTTTGAGCCGGTCTGGTCCGGTTTGATCCGGTTTCAGTGGTTCTGGTTCGGTTTGATCCAGTTTGAGCCGGTCTGGTCTGCTTTGATCTGGTTGAGCCAGTCTGGTCTGGTTTGAGCTGGTCCAAACCGGTTTGAGCCGGTCTCATCCGGTTTCAGCCGGTCTGGTCGGGTTTCAGCCAGTCAAAACGGGTTTGAGCCGGTCTGGTCCGGTTTGAGTCCAATTTGAGCTGGACAACACCAATTTGAGACGATCTGGTCCGGTTTGAGTGCAGCTTGAGCTGGTCATAATCGGTTAGAGCCGGTCTAGTCTGCTTTGAGCCGGTCGAAACCGGTTTGAGCTGGTCTGGTCTGGTTTTAGCCGGTCTGCACGGGTTTCAGTCGGTCAAAACCGGTTTGAGGCGGTCTCATCCAGTTTCAGCCACTCTGTTCGGTTTTGAGCCGATCAAAACCGGTTTGTGCCGGTGCGGTCTTGTTTGAGTCTGGTTTGAGCTGGTCAAATTCGGTTTGTGCTGCTCTCGTCCGATTTGTGCTGGTCAAAACCGGTTTTAGCTGGACTGGTCTGGTATGATCCGGTTTAAGCCGGTCCGGTCCGGTTTGATTCGTTTGAGACGGTATGGTCTGGTTTGAGCCGTTCAAAACCGGTTTGAGCCGGTCTGTTCCGGTTTGAGTCCTGTTTGAGCTGGTCAACACCGGTTTGAGGCGGTCTGGTCCGGTTTTAGCCAGTCTGGACGTGTTTGAGTCGGTCAAAACCAGTTTGAGGTGGTCTCCTCCAGTTTCAGCAGTTCTGGTCGGGTTTGAGCCGGTCAAAACCGGTTTGAGCCTGTGTGGTCCCGTTTGAGTCTGGTTTGAGCTGGTCAAATTCGGTTTGTGCTTCTCTGGTCCGATTTGAGCTGGTCAAAACCTGTCTGAGCCGTTTTGGTCCGGTTTGAGTGCAGTATGAGCTGGACAACACCAGTTTGAGACGGTCTGGAATGGTTTGATCCGGTTTAAGCCGGTCTGGTCCAATTTGATTCGTTTGAGCCGGTATGGTCTGGTTTGAGCTGTTCAAAACGGGTTTGAGCCGGTCTGGTCCGGTTTGAGTCCAGTTTGAGCTGGTCAACACGGGTTTGAGCCCGTCTGGTCCAGTTTGAGTCAGGTTTGAGCCGATAAACACCGGTTTGATCCGTTCTGGTCTGGTTTGAGTCCGGTTTGAGCCGGTGTGGTCCGGTTTTAGCCAGTCTGTATGGGTTTGAGTTGGTCAAAACCGGTTTGAGGCGGTCTCATCCAGTTTCAGCCGGTCTGGTCCAGTTTGAGCCAGTCTAACCCGGTTTGAGCCGTTCTGGTCCCGTTTGAGTCCAGTTTGAGCCGGTCAAACCCTGTTTGATCCAGTCTGGTCCGGTTTAAGCCAGTCTGGTCTGGTTTGAGCCGGTCAACCCTGGTTTGAGCGGGTCTGGTCCGGTTAGATCCGTTTATAGCCGGTCTAGTCCGGTTTGAGTCCGATTTGAGCCGGTGAAAACCGGTTTGAGCCGGTCTGGTCCGGTTTGAGCCGGTCTCAGGACCGGTCTGGTCCGGTTTGATTCAGTTTGAGCCGGTCTGGTACGGATTGAGTCCGATTTGAGCAGGTCAAAACCGGTCTGTGCCGGTCTGGTCTGTTTTGAGCCGGTCTAAGAGCCGGTCTGGTCCGGTTTTATTTGATTTGAGCCGGTCTGTTCTGGTTTGATCTGGGCAAACCGGTTTGAGCAGGTCTGGTCCGGTTTGAGTCCGGTTTGAGATGGTCTGGTCCGGTTTGAGCCAGTCAAAACCGGTCTGAGCCATTCTGGTCCGTATTGAGCCGATCAAAACCGGTTTGAGACTGTCTAAGGGCCAGTCTGGTCCGGTTTGTAAGGGCCAGTCTGGTCCGGTGTGATCCGGTTTGAGTCTGTCTTGTCCGGTTTGAGCTGGTCAAAACCGGTTTGAGCCGTTCTGTTCTGGTTTGAGTCCAATTTGAGCGAGTCAAAACCGGTTTGAGCCTGTCAGGTCCGGTGTGAGCTGGTCAAATCCTGTTTGAGCTGGTCTGGTCCGGTTTGATCCCGTTTGATGCGGTCTGGTCCGATTTTAGCAGGTCAAAACCGTTTTCAGCTGGTCTGGTCCGATTTCAGTCCGGTTAGAGCTGGTCTGGTCCGGTTTCAGCTGTTTAAAACTGGTTTGAGTTGGTCTCGTCCGTTTTGATCCCCTTTGAGACTGTCTGGTCCGGTTTGAGCCGTTCTGTTATGGTTTGAGTCTGGTTCGAGCGGGTAAACACCGGTTTGAGCCGTTCGGGTCCGGTTTGAGTCAGATTTGAGCCGGTCCAAACTGGTTGGAGCCGGTGTGCTCCGGTTTGATCCTGTCTAAGAGCCGGTCTGGTCCGGTTTGATTCGGTTTGAGCTGGTCTGGTCCGGTTTGAGGCAGTCTAACCCTGTTTGAGCCGTTCGGGTCTGGTTTGAGTCCGGTTTGAGCCGGTAAATACCCTGTTTGAGCCAGTCTGGTTCTGTTTAAGCCAGTCTGGTCAGGTTTGAGCCGTTGAACCCTGGTTTGAGCCGGTCTGGTCCGGTTTGATCCGGTTAAAGCCGGTCTGGTCCGTTTTGATGCGGTTGAGCCGGTCTGTTGTGGTTTGACCCGGTCAAAACGGGTTTGAGAGGGTCTGGTCCTGTTTGAGCCAGTCAAAATAGGTTTGAGCCGTTCTGGTCCGTATTGAGCCGATCAAAACCGGTTTGAGACTGTCTAAGGGCTGATATGGTCCGGTTTGATCCGGTTTGATTCTGTCTGGTCCGCTTTGATCTGGTTAAGCCAATCTGGTCTGGTTTGAACCGGACCAAACTGGTTTGAGCCAGTCTGGTCTGGTTTGATCTGGTTTCCGTGGTTCTGGTCCGGTTTGATCCGGTTTGAGCCGGTCTGGTATGCTTTGATCTGGTTGAGACAGTCTGGTCTGGTTTGAGCCGGTCCAAACCGGTTTGAGCCGGTCTTGGCCGGTTTCAGCCGGTCTGGTAGGTTTTGAGCCGGTCAAAACGGGTTTGAGACGGTCTGCTCCAGTTTGAGTCCGGTTTGAGCCGGTCAAAACCGGTTTGATCCGGTCTGGTCCGGTTTGAGTCCAGTTTGAGCCGGACAACACCAGTTTGAGAGGGTCTGGTCCGGTTTTAGTGCGGTTTGAGCTGGTCATAACCGGTTAGAGCCGGTCTACTCTGCTTCGAGCCGGTCAAAACAGTTCGAGCCGGTCTGGTCCAGTTTTAGCCGGTTTGGACGTGTTTGAGTCAGTCAAAACCGGTTTGAGGCGGTCTCGTCCAGTTTCAGTCGGTCTGGTCGGGTTTGAGCCGGTCAAAATCCGTTTGAGCTGGTGTGGTCCTGTTTGAGTCTGGTTTGAGCTGGTCAAATTCGGTTTGTGCTCCTCTCGTCCGATTTGAGCCGGTCAAAACCGATTTGAGCCTGTCTGATCCGGTTTGATCTGGTTTAAGCCGTTCTGGTCCGGTTTGATTCGTTTGAGCTGGTATGGTCTGGTTTGAGCCGTTCAAAAGTGGTTTGAGAGGGTCTGGTCCGGTTTGAGTCCGGTTTGAGCTGATCAACAACGGTTTGAGCCGGTCTGGTCCGGCTTTAGCCGGTCTGAACGGGTTTGAGTCGGTCAATATCGGTTTGAGGCCCTCTCGTCCCGTTTGAGCCGGTCAGGTCGGGTTTGAGCCGGTTATAACCGGTTGGAGCCAGTCTGGTCCAGTTTGATCCGGTTTCAGTGGTTCTAGTTGGGTTTGATCCGGTTTGAGCTGGTATGGAAGCATTTGATCTGGTTCAGCCAGTCTGGTCTGGTTTGAGCTGGTCCAAACCGGTTTGAACCGGTCTCATCCGGTTTCAGCCGGTCTGGTCGGGTTTGAGCCGTTCAAAACGTGTTTGAGACGGTCTGGTCCGGTTTGAGTCCAGTATGAACCAGTCTTGAGACCGGTTTGAACGAGTCTGGTCCGGTTTTAGCCAGTCTGGTAGGGTTTGAGCTGGTCAAAACCGGTTTGAGCCTGTCTGGTCCGGTTTCAGACGGTCTGGTCGGGTTTGAGCTGGTCAAAACCAGTTTGTGCTGGTCTCGTCTGATTTGACCCGGTCAAAACCGGTTTGAGGTGGTCTCATCCCAATTCAGCCGGTCTGGTCGGGTTTGAGCGGGATAAAACCGGTTTCAGCCGGTCTGGTCCGGTTTGATCCGGTTTGAGCAGTTCTGGTCCGGTTTGATCCGGTTTGAGCCGATCTGGTCCGCTTTGATCTGGTTGATCCAGTCTGGTCTGGTTTGAGCCAGTCCAAACCAGTTTGAGCCAGTCTCGTCCGGTTTCAGCCGGTCTGGTCGGGTTTGAGACAGTCAAAACCGGTATGAGCCGATCTGGTCCGGTTTGATGTGGTTTAAGCCGGTCTGGACCGGTTTTATTCGGTTGAGCCGGTATGGTCTGGTTTGAGCCGTTCAAAACCGGTTGCAGCCGGTCTTGTCCGGTTTGATCCAGTTTCAGCGGTTCTGGTCCGGTTTGATCCGGTTTGAGCCGGTATGGTCCGCTTTGATCTAGTTGAGCCAGTCCGGTCTGGTTTGAGCCGGTCCAAAGCGGTTTGAGACGGTCTCGTCCGGTTTCAGCTGGTCTGGTCGGGTTTGAGCTGGTCAAAACGGGTTTGAGACGGTCTGGTCTGGTTTGAGTCCAGTATTAGCCGGTCAAAACCGGTTTGAGCCGGTGTGGTCTGGTTTGAGTCGGGTTTGAGCCGGACAATACCAGTTTGAGACGGTCTGGTCCGGTTTGAGAGCGGTTTGAGCCGGTCATAAGCGGTTAGAGCCGGTCTAGTCCACTTTGAGCCATTCAAAACCGGTTTGAGCCGGTGTGGTCCGGTTTTAGCCGGTCTGTGCGGGTTTGAGTCTGTCAAAACCGGTTTGAGGCGGTCTCGTCCAGTTTCAGCCGGTCTGGTCTGGTTTGAGCCAGTCTAACCCGGTTTGAGCCGTTCTGTTCCCGTTTGAGTCCAGTTTGAGCCGGTCAAACACTTTTTGAGCCAGTCTGGTCCGGTTTAAGCCAGTCTGGTCGGGTTTGAGCCGGTCAACCCTGGTTTGAGCGGGTCTGGTTTGGTTAGGTCATTTATAGCCGGTCTGGTCCGGTTTGAGTCCGATTTGAGGCAGTCAAATCCAGTTTGAGCCGGTCTCGTCCGGTTCGATTCGGTTTGAGCTGGTCTGGTGCGGTTTGAGCCAGTCTAACCCGGTTTGAGCCGTTCTGGTCCGGTTTGAGCTAGTTTGAGCCGTTCAATATCGGTTTGAGTCCGGTTTGAGCCGGATAAAACCGGATTTAGCGGGTCTAGCCGATCTGGTCCGGGTTGATCCGTTTTGAGCCGGTCTCATCCGGTTTGATCCGGTTTTAGTCCGTGTGGTCCAGTTTGAGCCGGTTTGATCCGGTCTGGTCCGGTTTGTCCCAGTTTTAGCCGGTCTGGTCTGGACTGAGCCGGTCTGGTCCGGTTTGATACGGTTTGAGCTGGTCAGGTCTGGTTTAATCCGGTTGAGCCGTTCTGGTCCATTTTGAGCCGGTCAAAACCGGTTTTGAGATGGTCTGGGCTGGTTTGAGTCCAGTTTGAGCCAGTCAACATCGGTTTGATCCGGTCTGGTCTGGTTTGAGTCCGGATTGAGACGGTCTGCTTCTGGTCCGGTTTGAGTGGGTCAAAACCGGCTTGAGCTGGTCTGGTCCGGTTTGATCCGGTTTGAGCGATTCTGGTCCAGTTTCATTCGGTTTGAGCCGCTCTGGTCCGCTTTGATCTGGTTGAGCCAGTCTGGTCTGGTATGAGCTGGTCCAAACCGGTTTGAGCCAGTCTGGTCCGGTTTGAGTCCGGTTTTGAGATGGTTTGGTACTGGTCCGGTTTTAGCCGGGGTTAGGGTTAGGGTTAGGGTTAGGGTTAGGGTAAGTCTTCAAAGGGATCTGAAATATCAGTTTTCAGATTCCACAGAAATAAGGCTAGTAAACATCTCCACGAAATACAGCTGTAACTAAGTGAGTGGAAGTCACACATCACAAAGCAGTTTCTCAGAAAGCTTCTTTCCAGTTTGTATCTGAGGATATTTTCTTTTTCATCTTAGGCCTCTAAGGGCTTCCAAATGTCTTTTGCTAATTCCACAAGAACAGTCCTAGAGAACGATTTCTGGAGGTGAAAGGTGTAACTCTGGGAGATGAATTCACAGAACACAAAGTAGTTTCTCAGAAAGCTTCTTTCCAGTTTTTATCTGAGGATATTTCCCTTTACACCGTAGCCCTCCATGGCTTCCAAATATCACTTTGCAAATTCCACAAGAACAGTCTTAGTGAAAGGATTATTGAGGGGAAAGCTGTAACTCTGTGAGATGAATTCATAGATCACAAAGTAGTTTCTCAGAAAGCTTCTTTCTCATTTTGATCGGAGGATATTTCTTTTGGCCCTAGAGTCTTTAAAGGGATCCGAAATATCAGTTCTCAGATTCCACAGAAATAAGGCTAGCAAACGTCTCCACGAAATACAGCTGTAACTAAGTGAGTGGAAGTCACACACCACAAAGCAGTTTCTCAGAAAGCTTCTTTCCAGATTTTATCTGAGGATATTTTCTTTTTCACCATTGACCTGTATGGGCTTCCAAATATCCCTTTGCAAATTCCACAAGAACAGCCTTTGCGAACGGCTTCTGGAGGGGAAAGCTCTAACTCTGGGATATGAATTCACAGAACACAAAGCAATTTCTCAGAAAGCTTCTTTCCAGTTTTTATCTGAGGAAATTTCCCTTTTCAGCATACCCCTCCATGGGCTTCCAAATATCACTTTGTAAATTCCACAAGAACAGTCTTTGTGAAAGGCTTCTTGAGAGGAAAGCTGTAACTCTGTGAGGTGAATTCACAGATCACAAAGAAGTTTCTCAGAAAGCTTCTTTCTCATTTTAATCGGAGAATATTTCCTTTGGCCTGTAGTTTTCAAAGGGGTCTGAAATATCACTTCTCAGATTCCTCAGAAATAAGGCTAGCACACAGATCCACGAAATACAGTTGTAACTCAGTGAGTGGAAGTCACACATCACAAAGCAGTTATTCAGAAAGCTTCTTTCCAGTTTTCATGTGAGGATATTTTCTTTTTCACCATAGGGCTCTAAGGGCTTCCAAATATCCCTTTGCAAATTCCACAAGAACCGTCTTAGCGAATGGCTTCTGCAGGGGAAAGCTGTAATTCTGTGAGATGAATTCACAGTACACAAAGCGGGTTCTCAGAAAGCTTCTTTCCAGTTTCTATCTGAGGATATTTCCCTTTCACCATAGCCCTCCATGGGCTTCCAAATATCGCTTTGCAAATTCCAGAAGAGCAGTCTTAGCGAAAGGCTTCTTGAGGGGAAAGCTGTAATTCTGTGAGATGAATTCACTTATCACAAAGAAGTTTCTCAGAAAGCTTCTTTCTCATTTTGATCAGAGGATATTTCCTTTGGCCCTATAGTCTTCAAAGGGATCCGAAATATCTGTTCTCAGATTCCACAGAAATAAGGCTAGCCAACAGCGACATGAAATAAAGCTGTAAATCAGTGAGTGGAATTCTCACATCACAAACCAGTTTCTGAGAAATCTTCTCTCCAGTTTTCATCTGAGGATATTTTCTTTTTCACCATAGGCCTCTATGGGCTTCCAAATATCCCTTTGCAATTTCCACAAGAACAGTCTTAGCGAACGGCTTCTGGAGGGGACAGCTGTACCTCTCAGCGATGAATTCACAGAACTCAAAGCACTTTCTCAGAAAGCTTCTTTCCAGTTTTTATCTGAGGATATTTCCCTTTTCACCATTGCCCTCCATGTGCTTCCAAATATCACTTTCAAATTCCACAGGGACAGTCTTAGCGAAAGGCTTTCAGGGGAAAGCTGTAACTCTCTGAGATGAACTCGCAGATCACAAAGAAGTTTCTCAGAAAGCTTCTTTCTCATTTTGAAAGGAGGATGTTTCCTTTGGCCCTATAATCTTAAAGGGGATCCGAAATATCAGTTTTCAGATTCCACAGAAATAATGCTAGAAGTGGAAGTCATACATCACAAAGCAGTTTCTCAGAAAGTTTCTTTCCAGTTTTCATCTCAGGATATTTTCTTTTTCACCATAGGCCTCTATGGGATTTCAAATATCCCATTGCAAATTCCATAAGAAGAGTCTTAGCGAACGGCTTCTGCAGGGGAAAGTTGTAACTCTGCGAGATGAATTCACAGAACACAAAACAGTTTCTCAGAAAGCTTCTTTCCAGTTTTTATCTGAGGATATTTCCCTTTTCACCATAGCCATCCATGGGCTTCGAAATATGACTTTGCAAATTCCACAAGAACTGTCTTAGCCAATGTCTTCTTGAGGGGAAAGCTGTAACTCTGGGAGATGAATTAACAGAACACCAAAGCCCTCCATGGGCTTCCAAATATCACTTTTAAATTCCACAAGAACAGTCTTAGCGAAAAGCTTCTTGAGGGGAAATCTGTAACACTGTGAGATGAATTCACAGATCACAAAGGAGTTTCTCGGAAATCTTCTTTCTCATTTTCATCGGAGGATATTTCCTTTCGCCCTAGTGTCCTCCAAGGGATCCGAAATATCAGTTCTCAGATTCCACAGAAATAAGGCTAGCAAGCAGCTGCATGAAACACAGCTGTAACTCAGTGAGTGGAAGTCACACATCACAAAGCAGTTTCTCAGAAAGCTTCTTTCCAGTTTTCATCTCACGATATTTTCATTTTCACCATAGCCCTCCATGGGCTTCCAAACATTACTTTGCAAATTCCACAAGAACAGTCTTAGCGAACGGCTTCTTGAGGGGAAAGCTGTAACTCTGTGAGATGAATTCAGAGATCCCAAAGAAATTTCTCAGAAAGCTTCTTTCTCATTTTGATCGGAGGATATTTCCTTTGGCCCTATAGTCTTCCAAGGGATCCGAAATATCAGTTCTCAGATGCCACAGAAATAAGGTTAGCAAACAGCTCCACGAAATACAGCTGTAACTCAGTGAGTGGAAGTCACACATCACAAAGCAGTATTTCAGAAAGCTTTTTTCCAGTTTTCATCTGAGGATATTTTTTTTTTTTCACCTTAGGTCTCTATGGCCTTCCGAATATCCCCTTGCAAATTCCACAAGAACAATCTTAGTGGACGGATTCAGGAGGGGAAAGCTGTAACACTCTGAGATGAATTCACAGAACATGAACCAGTTTTTCAGAAAGCTTCTTTCCTGGTTTATCTGAGGATATTTCCCTTTTAACCATAGCTCTCCATGGGCTTCCAAATATCACTTTGCAAATTCCACAAGAACAGTCTTAGCGAAAGGCTTCCTGAGGGGAAAGCTGTAACTCTGTGAGATGAATTCACAGATCACAAAGTAGTTTCTCAGAAAGCTTCTTTTTCATTTTGATCGGAGGATATTTCCTTTGGCCCTGAGGACTTCAATGGGATCCGAAATATCAGTTCTCAGATTTCACAGAAATAAGGCTGCCACACTGCTCCATAAAATACAGCTGTAACTCAGTGACTGGAAGTCACACATCACAAAGCAGTATTTCAGAAATCTTCTTTCCAGTTTTCATCTGAGGATATTGTTTTTTTCACCATAGGCCTCTATGGCCTTCCAAATATCCCCTTGCAAATTCCACAAGAACAGTCTTTGCGGATCGATTCTGGAGGGGAAAGCTGTAACTCTCTGAGATGAATACACAGAACATGAAGCAGTTTTTCAGAAAGCTTCTTTCCTGGTTTATCTGAGGATATTTCCCTTTTAACCACAGCTCTCCATGGGCTTCCAAATATCACTTTGCAAATTCCACAAGAACAGTCTTAGCGAAAGGCTTCTTGAGGGGAAAGCTGTAACTCTGTGAGATGAATTCACATGTCACAAAGTAGTTTCTCAGAAATCTCCTTTCTTATTTTGATCAGAGGATATTTCCTTTGGCCCTATAGCCTTCAAAGAGATCCGAAATATCAGTTCTCAGATTCCACAGAAATAAGGCTAGCAAACAGCTCCACGAAATACAACTGTAAGTCAGTGAGTGGAAGTCACACATCACAAAGCAGTTTCTCAGAAAGCTTCTTTCCTGTTTTCATCTGAGGATATTTTCTTTTTCACCATAGGCCTCTATGGGCTTCCAAATATCCCCTTAAATTCCACAAGAACAGTCTTAGAGAACGACTTCAGGAGGGCAAATCTGTAACTCTGTTAGATGAATTCACAGAAAACAAAGCAGTGCCTCAGAAAGCTTCTTTCCAGTTTTTATTGGAGGATATTTTCTTTTTCACCATAGGCCTCTGTGGGCTTACAAATATCCCTTTGCAAATTCCACAAGAACAGTCTTAGCGAGCGGCTTCTGGAGGGGAAAGCTCTAACTCTGGGAGGTGAATTCACAGAACCCAAAGCAGTTTCTCAGAAAGCTTCTTTCCTGTTTTTATCTGAGGATGTTTCTCTTTTCACAATAGCCCTTCATGGGCTTCCAAATATCACTTTGAAAATTACACAAGATGAGTCTTAGCGAAAGGCTTCTTGAGGGGAAAGCTGTAATTCTGTGAGATGAATTCACAGATCACAGAGAAGTTTCTCAGAAAGCTTTTTTCTCCTTTTGATCGGAGAATATTTTCTTTGGCCCTATGGTCTTCAAAGGGATCTGAATTATCAGTTCTCAGATTCCACAGAAATAAGGCTAGCAAACAGCTCAACGAAATACAGCTGTAACTCAGTGAGTGGAAGTCACACATCACAAAGCAGTTTCTCAGAAAGCTTATTTCCACTTTTCATCTGAGGATATTTTCTTTTTCACCATAGGCCTCTATGGTCTTCCAAATATCCTTTTGCAAATTCCACAAGAACAGTCTTAGTGAACGGCTTCTGGAGGGGAATGCTGTAACTCTGTGAGATGAATTCACACAACACAAAACAAACTCTCAGACAGCTTCTTTCCAGTTTTTATCTGAAGATATTTCCCTTTTCACCATAGCCCTCCATGGACATCCAAATATCACTTTGCAAATTCCACAAGAACAGTCTTAGTGAAAGGCTTCTTGAGGGGAAAGGTGTAACTCAATGAGATGAGTTCACATATCACAAAGAAGTTTCTCAGAAAGCTTCTTTCTCATTCTGATCAGAGGATATTTCCTTTGGCCCTATAGTCTTCAAAGGGATTCGAAATATCAGTTCTCAGATTAGACAGAAATAAGCCTAGCACACAGCTCCACGAAATACAGCTGTACCTCAGTGAGTTTAATTCACACATCACAAAGCAGTTTCTCAGAAAGCTTCTTTCCAGTTTTCATCTGAGGATAATTTCTTTTTCACCATAGGCCTCTATACGCTTCCATATATCCCTTTGTATATTCCACAAGAACAGTCTTAACGAACGGCTTCTGGAGGGGAAAGCTGTAACTCTGGGAGATGAATTCACAGAACACAAAGCAGTTTTCTCAGAAAGCTTCTTTCTAGTTTTGATCTGAGAATATTTCCCTTTTCACCATAGACTTCTATGGGCTTCCAAATATCACGTTGGAAATTTCACAAGAACAGTGTTAGAGAAAAGCTTCTTGAGAGAAAAGCTATAACTTTGTGAGATGAATTCATAGGTCACCACGAAGTTTCTCAGAAAGCTTCTTTCTCATTTTGATTGGAGGATATTTCCTTTAGCATTATAGTCTTCAAAAGAACCCAAATTATCGGTTCTCAGATTCCACAGTAATAAGGCTAACAAACAGCTCTATGACATACAGCTTTAACTCAGTGAGTGGAAGTAACACATTACAGAGCAGATTCTCAGAAAGAGTCTTTCCAGTTTTTATCGGAGGATATTTCCCTTTTCACCGTAACCCTCCATGGGCTTCTAAATATCACTCTGCAAATTCCTCAAGAACAGTCTTAGCGAAAGGCTTCTTGCGGGAAAAGCTGTAACTCTGTGAGATGAATTCACAGATCACCACGAAGTTTCTCAGATAGCTTCTTTCTCATTTTGATCTGAGGATATTTCCTTGGCCTTTTAGTCTTCAAGGGATCCGAAATATCAGTTCTCAGATTCCACAGAAATAAGGCTAGCAAACAGCTCCGTGAAATACAGCTGTAACTCAGTGAGTGGAAGTCATACATCACAAAGCAGTTTCTCAGAAAGCTTCTTTCCAGTTTTCATCTGAGGATATTCTCTTTTTCACCATAGGCCTCTATGGGTTTCCAAATATCTCTTTGTAAATTCCACAAGAACAGTCTTAGTGAACGGCTTCTGGAGGGGAAAGCTGTAAGTCTGGAAGATGAATTCCCAGAACACAAAGCAGTTTCTCAGAAAGCTTCTTTAAAGTTTTTATCTGAGGATATTTCCTTTTTCACCATAGCCCTCCATGGGCTTCCAAATATCACTTTGGAAATTCCACAAGAACAGTCTTAGTGAAAGGCTTCTTGAGGGGAAAGCTGTAACTCTGTGAGATGAATTCACAGATCACAAAGAAGATTCTCAGAAAGCTTCTTTCTCATTTTGATCGGAGTATATTTTCTTTAGCCCTATAGTCTTCAAAGGGATCCGAAATATCAGTTCTCATATTCCACAGAAATAAGGGTAGAAAACAGCTCCACAATATACAGATGTAACTCAGTGAGTGGAAGTCTCACATCACAAAGCAGTATTTCAGAAAGCTTCTTTCCAGTTTTCATCTGAGGATATTTTCATTTTCACCAGAGGCCTCTATTGGCTTCCAAATATCCCTTTGCAAATTCCATAAGAACAGTCTTAGCGAACGGCCTCTGGAGGAGAAAGCTGTAATTCGGTGACATGAATTAACAGAACACAAAGCAGTTTCTCAGAAAGCTTCTTTCCAGTTTTTATCTGGGGATATTTTCCTTTTTACAATAGCCCTCCATGGGCTTCCAAATATCACTTTGCATATACCACAAAAACAGTCTTAGCGAATGGTTTCTTGAGGGGAAAGCTGTAACTCTGTGAAATGAGTTCACAGATCACAAAGAAGTTTCTCAGAAAGCTTCTTTCTCCTTTTGATCAGAGGATATTTCCTTTGGCCCTATAGTCTTCAAAGGGATCCAAAATATCAGTTCTCAGATTCCACAGAAATAAGGCTAGCACACAGCTCCACGAAATACAGCTGTAACTCAGTGAGAGGAAGTCACACATCACAAAGCAGTTTCTCAGAAAGCTTCTTTCAAGTTTTCATCTGAGGATATTTTCTTTTTCACCGTAGGCCAAATATCACTTTGCAAATTCCACAAAAACAGTCTTAGCGAACGACTTCTGGAGGGGAAATCTGTAACTCTGGGAGATGTATTCAGAGAACACAAAGCAGTTTCTCAGAAAGCTTCTTTCCAGTTTTTATCAGAGGATAGTTCCCTTTTCACCATAGCCCTCCATGGGCTTCCGAATATCACTTTGCAAATTTCACAAGAAGAGTCATAGAGAAAAGCTTCTTGAGGGGAAAGCTATAACTCTGTGAGATGAATTCACAGGTCACAAAGAAGTTTCTCAGAAAGCTTCTTTCTCATTTTGATTGGAGGATATTTCCTTTAGCATTATAGTCTTCAAAGGGATCCGAAATATCAGTTCTCAGATTCCACAGAAATAAGGCTAGCAAACAGCTCTACGACATACAGCTTTAACTCAGTGAGTGGAAGTCACACATCACAAGGCCGTTTCTCAGAAAGCTTCTTCCCAGTTTTTATCTGAGGATATTTCCCTTATCACTGTAGCCCTCCATGGGCTTCTAAATATCACTTTCCAAATTCCTCAAGAACAGTCTTAGCGAAAGGCTTCTGGCGGGAAAAGCTGTAAGTCTGTGAGATGAATTCACAGATCACCACGAAGTTTCTCAGATAGATTCTTGCTCATTTTGATCAGAGGATATTTCCTTGGCCTTATAGTCTTCAAAGGGATCCAAAATATCAGTTCTCAGATTCCACAGAAATAAGGCTAGCAAACAGCTCCACAAAATACAGCTGTAACTCAGTGAGTGGAAGT